>NW_027263089.1:48944-182713 GCF_902827115.2 Pseudochaenichthys georgianus
AAAGAAAAACGGGTTTTCCAAAAGAACTTCGCATCTCTTGACAACATGCTGCGCTGCACCTCCAAGGTGCGCGATATATTCCCGTGAGCGTGCTGCGCGAGCCGAGATGATGCGTGTGTGTGTCGTTGAACCTTTTCATATTTAAGTTTGTAGCAAGTAGGGCTGCTGCGGTGTGTGCGTGTGTGCGCGTTCGTGTGATTTCAGTAATGAAGATCCAGGGTTTAGTGTGAGAGTTTGGGACAGAGCCACCCTGGGGGTATGGATAGATAAAGGGTTAAAACATACTCATGAACATCTTTAAACAAGTGATATTTAAGCCCTTTTAAAAACAGATTTCTGGCGCACTGCTGGTTACTTTTAACACTTTTAGGCTTTTACAGAAACCATGTGTATTGAATGGCTTGAGGTCAGCCTGATACAGTTAAAGGTTAACTTATAAAAAGCATGCAACTGGAAGTAAGAAGAGAATAAGTCAATACAATCTTTAAAGTGTTATTAAGCCCTTTAAAAACAGATTTCTCACTGCTGGTCACTTCTAACACGTGCAGGCTTTCTTTTGAACATGTCCGCAAGCCGCGGCTCCCTGAGGGTCATCTCAGTCGCTCCTCCTGTGCGCAGTAATAAAGATCAGTTTCATTGCAGAAAGGCAGGTTGTGTGACGTTTCCTCCGCAGCTGTTGGTCCTGATTCAACATGTCGTGTTCCTACCTGTTGCTTCAGCTCTGGAGTTAAAGATTGACCAGTGGTTGCGTGAGAGCCGGTGATCAAACCTCCCTTTGAAGAGGAGGAGGGGAGTGAAAGGGCAGAAGAGTTCAATACCATTCCTCTTTGTCTCCTGCTCAACCTGCTACACCCAGACTCCACTTGCTGAGCCGCAGAGCAGCGCTCCGCATTCAGGTGGCGGAAAGTACAAGTGCATTTACTCAAGGGCTGTTCGTACGTACAATTTGTAGATACTTGAATTGAGTATTTTCATTGTATGCTACTTTGTACTTTTACTCCACTACATGTATTTAATACCTTTAGTTACTTCACAGATGAATGAAAATATAATCAAGTGTTAAATCAGACTTTAGTTCCACCTGGAGTAAATCCACCAGCTACCCTGCAGTCTACAAAGGCATTAAAACTAGCTGCACCTTCACCAGCTTTGAAGGCAAGGCAAGTTTATTTATATAGCACGTTTCAACACAAGGCAATTCAAAGTGCTTTGCTAAAAACGAAATACATTCAGAAAATGGCTTTTAAAATCAGTCACTAAAAAGAAAAGCTAATAAAATAAACATTAAAAGAAAAAGTACATGGATAAAAGTTACAGTGCAGTCTAAGATATGAATAGTTCAATTAAAAGCAGCGACAAAAAGAAAAGTCTTCAGCCTGGATTTAAAAGTAGTCAGAGTTGCAGCGGACCTGCAGGTTTCTGGGAGTTAGTTCCAGATATTTGGAGCATAATAACTGAACGCTGCTTCTCGATGTTTAGTTCTGACTCTGGGGACAGAAAGCTGACCAGTCCCTGAAGACCTGAGAGATCTGGATGGTTCATAGTTTAGCAGGAGGTCAGAAATGTATTTTGGGCCTAAACCATTCAGTGCTTTATAAACCAGCAGCAGTATTTAGAAATCTATTCTTTGACACACAGGAAGCCAGTGTGAAGACTTCAGAACAGGAGTGATGTGATCCACTTTCTTAGTGTTAGTGAGGACTCGAGCAGCGGCGTTCTGAATCAGCTGCAGCTTCCTAATAGATGTTTTAGTGAGACCTGTGAAGACACCATTGCAGTAGTCGAGTCTACTGAAGATAAAGGCATGGACAAGTGTTTCCAAATCCTGCTGTGACATTAGTCTTTTAATCCTAGATATGTTCTTTAGGTGATAGTAGGCTGATTTAGTAACTGTTTTAATGTGACTGTTGAAACTCAGGTCAGAGTCCATGACTACACCTAGATTTCTGGCTTTATCTGTTGTTTTGAACATTGCAGACTGAAGCTCAGCGCTAACTTTTAAACGTTCTGCCTTGGCTTCAAAAACCATTACCTCAGTTTTATCTTTGTTTAATTGGAGGAAGTTCTGACACATCCAGTCATTGATTTGTTCAATGCACTTACTCAGTGTCTGAATTGGAGCATAGTCTCCTGGTGAAATTGTTACGTACATTTGTTTGTCATCTGCATAGCTATGGTAACTTATTTTGTTGTTTTTCATTATCTGAGCCAGTGGTAGCATGTAGATGTTAAAGAGAAGAGGCCCCAAGATGGAGCCTTGAGGAACCCCACATGTTATATTTGTCAACTCAGATGTGTATTTACCGATAGAAACAAAGTTGTTTCTGTCCTTTAAGTAGGATTCAAACCAATTTATAACTGTTTCCGAAAGTCCCACCCAGTTTTCCAGTCGGTCTAGTAATATGCTGTGGTCAACAGTGTCAAACGCAGCACTGAGATCTAACAATACTAACACTGAAGTTCTGCCACTGTCTGTGTTTAAGTGGATGTCATTGAAGACCTTTACAAGAGCAGTCTCAGTGCTGTGGTTTGGACGAAAGCCTGACGAAAAAAACTATTTTTTCAATGATTTTACCCAGAAATGGCAGGTTTGATATGGGCCTGTAATTGTTCTATTATAAAACATATCATATATATTATTCTGAAATGGACCAATCTGCACAACGACTACTTTTACTGTCGCTACTTTCACTATATTTTGATGAGAATACTTTTCTACTTTCACTTGAGGAACATTTTGAATGCAGGAATTTTACTGTAACAGAGTATTCCTACACTCTTGGTACTTCTACTTTTACTCAAGTACAAGATCTGAGTACTTCTACTTTTCTCAAGTACAAGACCTGAGTACTTCTACTTTTACTCAAGTACTCAGATCTGAGTACTTCTACTTTCACTCAAGTACAAGATCTGAGTATTTCTACTTTTCTCAAGTATAACACCTGAGTACTTCTACTTTTACTCAAGTACTCAGATCTGAGTATTTCTACTTTCACTCAAGTACAAGATCTGAGTACTTCTACTTTTACTCAAGTACAATATCTGTGTACTTCTACTTTGACTCAAGTACAAGATCTGAGTACATCTACTTTTACTCAAGTACAAGATCTGAGTACTTCTACTTTCACTCAAGTACAATATCTGAGTACTTCTACTTTTACTCAAGTAGATCTGAGTACTTCTACTTTTACTCAAGATCTGAGTACTTCTACTTTTACTCAAGTACAAGATCTGTGTACTTCTACTTTGACTCAAGTACAAGATCTGAGTACATCTACTTTTACTCAAGTACAAGATCTGAGTACTTCTACTTTCACTCAAGAACAAGATCTGAGTACTTCTACTTTTACTCAAGATCTGAGTACTTCTACTTTTACTCAAGTACAAGATCTGAGTACTTCTACTTTTCTCAAGTACAAGACCTGAGTACTTCTACTTTTACTCAAGTACACGATCTGAGTACTTCTACTTTCACTCAAGTACAGGATCTGAGTACTTCTACTTTTACTCAAGTAGATCTGAGTACTTCTACTTTGACTCAAGTACAAGATCTGAGTACTTCTACGTTTACTCAAGTACAAGATCTGAGTACTTCTACTTTTCTCAAGTACAAGACCTGAGTACTTCTACTTTTACTCAATTACACGATCTGAGTACTTCTACTTTCACTCAAGTACAAGATCTGAGTACTTCTACTTTTACTCAAGTAGATCTGAGTACTTCTACTTTTACTCAAGATCTGAGTACTTCTACTTTGACTCAAGTACAAGATCTGAGTACTTCTACGTTTACTCAAGTACAAGATCTGAGTACTTCTACGTTTACTCAAGTACAAGATCTGAGTACTTCTACGTTTACTCAAGTACACGATCTGAGTACTTCTACTTTGACTCAAGTATAAGATCTGAGTACTTCTACTTTTACTCAAGTACACGATCTGAGTACTTCTACTTTGACTCAAGTATAAGATCTGAGTACTTAAACACACTCTGATCAACGTGTGCGTTAACTGAAAAGCTGTATTGATCGTGAAGCTGTGAGGTATGTCCGGCCTCTCTCTTGACCAGCAGGGGCTGAACCACCTGGAGGCAGGCTGCTGCTCTGCAGACAGACTCCGGCCCAGACTGAGCCTCATGTCTGCATTACAGTGGAAGTATGACCATCATGACGTGCTATATTACTCTGTGTGCTTTGTGTACATGTTCACAGTACAGACGTTCTACAGGGATGTCCACATCTCCAATAACACCCACTGCACACGGACCATTCATCTGGCCTCCACTGAAAACACTTCCTTATTATGTCTGTCTTTATAAGTGGAATATGAAAAGGTACAGTTGATTCTGAAATTTGGATCAGCCACTCAACGATCTGAAGAACTCAAGTATATCGATAACTTGCTCCTCATGTCACTCCTGTTTAAAAAGCGCCACACGGAAGACTTCAAATACTCTCAATATGTTTAAAATGGAACGTATGAGATATGACAGTTAAACACACATGTGATGCCTCATGGAGCAAAACTCACGAAACGAGTCCAAACATCCTTTTTCCTTCATTGTACTTTCTGCATAATCTTTCATCAAGACTCCTGGAATTAGCTTTGGTAATTATGCAAAGTCCAAATGGATGAACAGTAACCATATCTCCACGGAGGAACTTGGGTTGCTTTCGGCGCACTTCCACCATGGCGGCGCGTTTAAGCGTGCCGTGTCATGCCGGGCCCGTTTTTGGTTGCGTTTCCACTAGGCCTAGTTCCGGCTACTTTTTCACCTTTTTTTTTAAATCGTGGTTTTAGTCGGGCTGAGTATGCTAAACTAGAGAGAGAATCGCTGGCAAGGGGGCTACAACTACAACAAGATGAACATATTTGACCGTGATTTAATTATAATACACGTTTCTAAATGATGCCGAAGTAACAACACACTGATACCGGTTAGTAACAACCATGAATTAATGCTGTGACAAGTCTGCAGACAGACGGCAGGCGAAAACCCTTTTAAAATGCGTGATGCATCTTCTTATTATAGACACATGCATTTCCTAACATTTGGACCTGTGCTGTGAAATGTATTCTCTCTTGGATTCACACACGGCATCTACTGCACGTCTGTCCGTCCTGGGAGAGGGATCCTCCTCTGTTGCTCTCCCTGAGGTTTCTCACAACTGTGGGGTTTCTCTGGATGTTTTTCCTTGTACGATGTGAGGGTCTAAGGACAGAGGTGCCCCTTTCACACCAACGCGTTTTCAGGCTCCGGTTTTTCCTGTTCACCCCCAGTGATGTACCTGAACGCGTTCAATGAACGATCGTTCAGAAACGCGTTCATATTTTGGGCGAACGTGAACTGAACGTACTGTATTTCCGCTAGATGAACGTAATTGAGAACGCGTTCATTCTCAGCGCTGTATAACGGCGTTCAAAAGTGCGTTCATTCTCAGCACTGTATTATAACGGCGTTCAAAAGTGTGCCAGATTTCATATGCCTTTCAGCCGAAAACCCAGTTAAAACACACCGTAAACAGGCTTCAAAATAATGCGGAAAACCACCCAATCTGGCAACAGCAAGCTGCCTGTGACGCGTACGCGCCTGTCACCCCTGGCTGTCGCACTAAAATATAAATATACTAAATATATCAGACTCCTCACAACAAACAATGTGGAACCGCGGAACCGGCGAGCATTGAATGAATGAATGAATTAGTATGGACGAAGCCGAGAGCAGCTGGAGCAGCACTCGCTCAGAGTGAGACTCTACGGCAGGGGTGGGGAACCTCGGGCCTCCGGGCCGTATACGGCCCGCGAGACAATTTGGTACGGCCCTCGAGGTAATTTATAAACACACGCAAAAAAAAAGAAAAAGAAAGAAATCTAGACCGCAAAAAAATTAAACAAGCGAGTACCTGTTTTTCCTTTTTCAGGGTCCTTGAACACAACACGAGCCTAACGTGTCATCACGTGGTATATGTCTCGACTGACAGGGGTGCAGTTCTGACGGAGAGCACCAGAACGCCACTCCAGCACTTCAGAAATTGCAGTACCGATAAGTCCATACACATGCCGCAGTTTCTGCGTGTCTGTGTCTTTAGTTGAAAGCCCAGTGGCGATCTGCTCATCTGTCATTCTGATCAGACAGTCAATAACTGTGTTGTTATCATTAGCATCTGGTTAGCTAGCTATGCTAACGAATATAAGAAGCTTTGTCTACAACCAGTGAGGTAAAGGCACATCTTTATATGATCATTATAGTTCTAAAAAAAATAAGAGAATAAAGTAAACAGGTATAAAATACTATATGACAGTTATTAATAAAGAAGAATACAGTTTGAAAGGGGAGTGATTTGTCAAATATCCATAAATTAAAAGAAAATCTGCTAGTTGTGTATGGGTGTTGAGAGATGTGTCCATAGATCTCCTAATGTTGCTCTCAAAGTGCACCAGATTGATGCTTTTAACTTCAACATTTAAAAAACAAATCTTCCCAGGGGAGCACGCCACACCCTGCACGTGCATGCATACGCGAGTCATGGTGAGATATCTGGATTAAGAGGTTGCTTTTTCTTTGCACAGAATGAAATGAATGGGCTGTGATTTTAGTTTGTTTAAGCAGAGGTCAATAACTTGTACGGCCCTCTGAGGATATTGTAAAAATTGAAATGGCCCTTGAGAGGAAAAAGGTTCCCCACCCCTGCTCTACGGCGTCGGCGTATGAGCATTTAAAAGAGTTTTACGTTAAAGTCAGTACTGACTCAGACGGAAAAAATCAAACGTTTGCCTGTAAACTGTGTCCGCCCGGTTTGAAAAAGCAAGTCCGTACATCGACGACGTCGACAACAAACCTTAAATGCCACATTGAGAATAAGCACACGACTAGCCTTTCACGGTATGTGTGAGTGGCGAATAAAAAAGAGAGCCAAAACAGATCCACTACCACCCAAATCCCATTAACATCGTAGGCCTACAGGAGACAAATAATAGCTCGCAGCAACGTATTGAAAAAAGAACTATAAACTATAAATTAGTTCATTTTTGAAACCATGAACTTTAGTTCTACATTTTGAATTATGAACTATGAACTGAACTAGTTCATGTAGAAAGTGAACTTTCCCAACACTGTTCACACCGCAGATGCGCCGCCTCTTAGCTCCGGAATCCGGTTCACTTCCAGCTCCAAACAATTGTCGGTCTAGAGGCAAGAGCTTTGGAGCTAAGAGGCGGCGGCGCTTACGTCTCTCTTACGTCGAGGCGGGGGCGGATTCGTCGTTGATGCTGAAGGCCACAAAGAAGTCTTGCATTTCGCATGTGATGTTTGTGAAGTTCCAAGTAAAGTGGTCCCTTGTAAAGTCGTCCGATGCCTTCCATTTCGTTTCGTAAGAGGATAACCAAAGCGAACAGCACTTCAATACAATCGGCCATTGTTGTTGTCGATGTGAGGGATTTCCGTGCGGTTTGGATTTTATGAAGCGGGCACGTAAACGGTGACGTCATGACGCAGCAGCTCCGGGCGGTGTGAGCAGAGCGGGAGCAGAAGAGGGAAACCGGAGCTGAACCAGAGAAGCTCCCGCGCGGAGCTAGAGAGGGGAAAGCGCTGGTGTGAAAGCCGGGTGTCGTTTTTTTGATACTGATATTCTGCACAATCTGTGCTGTTGTATTTGCTGTAAAGTGTGTTTATTATCTGTACAGCACTTTGGCTCGTCCAAAAATCGTTTAAAAATGTGCTATATAAATAAAACTTGATTTGATTTGTTTTCTAAATGTAGCTTGGCTAAGCTAACGCAGTATATGCTCCGACCGTCCACACTCACAACAACGGCCTACAGACATAAATAAAGCAGCGACTGTATTCTCCATGACACAGGCAGTCTGTGGTTTGGACTGGTTTCACTTTAGTCTAGTTTCTGAACAGATATGAGGAGCTGTGAGCTCTGAGGGCTAACAGCTAACGGCTGATGTAGGTTTTCTGGGGTGCTCATTGAAGATGACGTTACTATAGTTACTGCCCCAGCTACTAAACTAATGGAAGCGCAGCATTAAAGTGAGCCGGGCCTAACAAGGCCTAGCAAACCCGTACTAAGTCGAGCGAGGCCTGATAGAAATCAACACGTAATGAAATAAGACCCCACGGTGTGATGATTGATGTGTGGGCTGTCTTCACTTTGACACACAGAACAATGGGGGCTATCCACCCTGATCCACCATGTAAAGTCATTCACAGCCTCTCCCCTCTCCTCTCTGTGAGGAGCAGCAGGTTCAGCTTTCAGAACACAGCAACACTAAACTAAAATGGCATTCATTTTTTAAAATATGTTTATTTCATACAGTTCAGTTTGGATTGAGACAGGGACATCATCTAAACCTCACGCGTGGCGTTTACATTTACCTTACATTGCAAATACTGACTTGAGCCCCACCTCTGTATGGGATAGCCCTACCGTAGATTACCCAACACAAATACTCTGGCGCCGCCACTGCACACACACACACACACACACACACACACACACACACACACACACACACACACACACGCACACGCACACGCACGCACGCACGCACGCACGCACGCACGCACACACACACACACACACACACACACACACACACACACACACACACACACACACACACACACACACACACACACACACACACACACACACACACACACACACACACACACACACACACACACACACACACACACACACACACACACACACACACACACACACACACACCTCGAGCCGTATGAAAGAAGAGCGTGCATTGAGGAGGAGTCAGGCAGGTAAAAGTGTGTGTTTTTATTTGTCTAAATCCTCGTGCAGATCCTCGCGGACTACGGCTCTCCGGGGACTCTCCCCGCGCGCCTCTGCAGGTTGCGTGAGAAGCGGAGCTCGCGACCAGAGGGGAGGGTCTCGCTCTTCTGGACAATCCTAAATCTGCTCGGTCAAGTCACGCGAAGGCAGCGGCAGGAAAAGACACAAGGGTCTTAAACTCTTAAACTCTCAGAACAAAGAGTTCTCGCTTTCTCTCGCGCTCGGGCACGAAGGTGCACATATTTGCGCGCGCTATAGCTTCTGTAAACGCGAGGATCTTTTGGGGCTTTGGAGTCATGCAATGTGAGGCTGAGCTGCACCAAAACAACTTATGAAAACTAAACTCAGGACGAGGGGGAGCTCTCTGTCACGCAGAGCGGAGAGGAAGGGGCTCGGGGAGAAACACAAAGCAGTGCAAATACATAGAAAGAAATACAAAGAAATACAAATACATATAAAGATATACAAATACATATAAAGATATATAAAGATATACAAATACATATAAAGAAATATAAAGACATACAAATACATATAAAGAAATATAAAGACATACAAATACATATAAAGGAATACAAAGATATACAAATACATATAAAGAAATACAAAGATATACAAATACATATAAAGAAATACAAAGATATATAGATACATATAAAGGAATACAAAGATATACAAATACATATAAAGAAATACAAAGATATACAAATACATATACAGGAATACAAAGATATACAAATACATATAAAGAAATACAAAGATATATAAATACATATAAAGGAATACAAAGATATACAAATACATATAAAGAAATACAAAGATATACAAATACATATAAAGGAATACAAAGATATACAAATACATATAAAGAAATACAAAGATATACAAATATATATAAAGAAATATAAAGATATACAAAGAAATAGAAAGAAATAGAAAGAAAGAAATTGAAAGAAATAGAAAGAAATAGAAAGAAATAGAAAGAAATAGAAAGAAATAGAAAGAAATAGAAAGAAAGAAATATAAAGCAAGTTTAACTTTAATTAATCAGGAGGTCTAACTTCACAGGGACAATGTACAGAGACAAAGAAATATCAATAAATAAATGCATTTATAATAATAATAATAATAATAATAAACAATTATACATGAAAATAGCTTAAAATAGTAATTTAATAATAAACAATTATATATTCCAAAATTGCAATAATATGAAGACTGAAATAATAGTAATAATAAGAACATAATAATAAACAATTAGACATTAAATTGTGGCAATAATCATATTAATACTAGATAACAACAATGCGGGGGCTTAACACACTGTTTAGAGCATTGGAGAGACAGCACTCTGAACACGATCTGATACAGCCGCACAATACCCACAATGCCGTCTGGCAAAGCAACACGTGCAGGTGAGTCTAACGGCTCAGCAGACAGGAACCATCGAGACTTCACTCTAACGACTGTCTTTAGTTCAGAGCCCCTGATTCGCTCTGAGCCTCCTGTTATGGTTCAGATCCAGATGAAGCGTGTGTGTGTGTGTGTGTGTGTGTGTGTGTGTGTGTGTGTGTGTGTGTGTGTGTGAGAGTGAGAGTGTGTGTGTGAGGGATCACAACAGGTGAGTGCCATGCTGGAGACACAGCACACTTTAAATGTCACACACACACACACACACACACACACACACACACACACACACACACACACACACACACACACACACACACACACACACACACACACACACACACACACACACACACACACACACACACACACACACACACACACACACACACACACACACACACACACACACACACACACACACACACACACGAGGCTTTTGGCCCATCAGGCAAACTTGGTGTTTCTATCCTGGCGCTGTAAAGGAGGAGTGATACACATTACAAATTGAAAGTAATGAAAGCCTTCAAAGCCGTTTGCTATCGAGGCGCCGAGATGTTTCGAACAAACTTTTTCACAATTTAAGGATTGCAGTTTGTCTCCTCATCAACCAACTTTGATTTTAAGATATCAAACCTGACAAGAGATAACAAGTGGTGAAACAAACTCAACAGGATAGTGGAAAGTTCCCCGTTTTAAAATAAAACATTGATGGACTTTCTATCAATGTACAGTCAAGCCTTCAAAGGCAGCATGCTCTGAAGTGGAATCTGGAGAAATTAAAAGAAGAAATAACAATTAATAAGATTTCTTACGAGATGCCAATTGCCTTTGCGTCCTGTAGAGAAGTCTAACTCCACCTACTGTTATTTACGTTGCATTTAGCTGACGCTTTTATCCAAAGCGACTTACAATAAGTGCGTTCGACCAGGAAGACACAACCTTGAAGGAAACAGAATCATAAAGTACATCAGGTTTCATAGAGCCAAGCATTTCAAGTGCTACTCAACTGGCTTTAGATAAGCCAGTCCTTTGTTAGTATATAAGTGCTCTGTTAGCAGTTATATAACGGACAAGTCAAATAAAGCAATCTGATTGGTTCTTAGCCGTGATATACTGAGCGTATACCACGGGTAGAATTGTAAGTTACTTTTCACAACAAGTCAGTATCCCTCCGCGTCTGAGAAAAACAGTATACCGTCTGCAGTTTGCTTTTCATACTGGAACAAGAAAGCAGCGGAGAAGTAACGGGGCAGAAACCCTCCTTTTTACGCAGCGGTCCAGACATACACATCAAACGGCAAAACATATTCAGTGTGCAGTTCCTTTGGCATCAGGGCAGGGATATCTAGATACTTTCCAAGGTCTGACATCATGAAGTGTGCTACTTTTAAAGCAAGCAACGATGTTTTCAAATCTGTAATCAAAGAGGTCCGCAAAAACGCTATCGGCCAATCAGATTGCTTGATTTGACTTGTCAGTTTTATAAATATATTTACATTTCTTCCGTTACGAAACAAACTTACAAAGCATAACATGGAAACATGTAAGATTAACTTGGACCTCCGGGGGGTCTTACTATGGAGGAGTGGATTGAGCATGCCTATCTCCAGAGAGCCCCTAAACGACGACATGCAGAGCTACGTGAAGAGCAGGCAGACCAGCTGGAGAAGGACCACCATTCAAAAGCTTTCTGATGGGGTCTCGAAACAAAGCAGAGAAATGATCACCGTTAGCCACAGGTGCGAAAGCTCTCTTCAGAGCTGCGGGAAGCCGGATCTCGGGGACCGGAGAAAGTGGAGCAATATTCTCATATTCTCATATTCTCTATTGCTTAATTCTATCTCTCGAGGTGGAGTCGAAAGAGATGAGTTTTCAGTCTGCGCCGGAAGGTGTGTGAGCTTTCTGCTGGCCTGATTCAATGGGAGCTCATTCCACCATTTTGGAGCCAGAATAGCAAACCCACGTGTTTCTGCTGATGGGAACTTGGGTCTCCTTCGCAGCGAGGGTGCAGCGAGCTGTTGGGCTGATGCAGAGCGGAGTGCACGTGGTTTAACCATGTCCTGGATGAAGGAAATGTAAATATTAAGATTCCCTGCAGAACGCATCGACAGAAAACGGGATCCTGGACATGACCTGGGCTGGTGTCGATTGGACCACCAACGCAACATGGCAAGGAGTAGGCAGGGCCCCCGGCGGAAGAGGACAAGGAGTTGGCAGGACCGCCGGCGAGACAGGTGACGGCGGAGCCTCCAACGGGACAGGACATAGGGTTGGCAGGAGCTCCGGCAGGAGAGTAGTCGGCGGGACCCCCAATGGCACAGGACACAGGGTTGGCAGGACCCCCAGCAGGAGAGTAGTCGGCGGGGCACCCAACGGGACAGGACATGGAGTTAGCAGGACCCCCAGTGGAACCTCCAACGGCACTTGAGTAGGGATTGGAGATGGAACTTGAGAGGGAACTCGAGAGGTGACTCGAGAGGTGACTCGAAAGGAGACTTGAGAGGAAACTCGAGCGGTGACTTGAGAGGGGACTCGATAGGGAACTCGAGAGGAGACTCGAGAGGGGACTTGAGAGAGAACTCGAGAGGTGACTCGAGAGGGGACTCGATAGGGAACTCGAGAGGAGACTCGAGAGAGGGCTTGAGAGGTAACTCGAGAGGGGACTTGAGAGAGAACTCGAGAGGTGACTGGAGAGGGGACTTGAGAGAGAACTCGAGAGAGGGCTTGAGAGGGGACTCGAGACGGGACTTGAGAGAGAACTCGAGAGGTGACTGGAGAGGGGACTCGAGAGGGTACCTGAGAGGGGACTTGTGTCGGTCGGTACGCCGACAGGACTCGGGGAGCTGGCGTCGGCTGGAGAGCCAACAGGAGACGAGGTGCTGGAGTCGGCCGGTACACCGACAGGACTCGGGGAGCTGGCGTCGGCCGGTAAGCCAGTCCTGGAGACTAAACTGGAGTAGGGACCATGGCTACTGGGGCCGGTACTGAAGCTGGAACCATGGCTGCTGGGGCCGGAACCAGGGCCGGAACCATGGCTGTATGGGCCGGTTCTGGAGCAGGGACCACTGGAGCACGGGCTGGAATCTTGGTCTTGCGTCTCCTAGAGATTCTTTGGAGGATCCGTAGGCCTCCCAAGGCCTGGTCATACCCCAGGCAAGGGTTAGAGGCTTCGGACAAGTCCTCAGGACAACTTGTGAAAAGTGGTAGCCACTCAGGCACAATGCTCCTGAACCAGGGCTTGCCAACAACCTCCTGACGTGCCTCCTTCAACGCAGCCTCTCTACCCCGTCTAGATGAGGCGCCATTCCAAGTATAACAAATTTGCTCCAGAGAGTACCCAAGACATTCCGCCTGTAGAGCAAAATAATCTGAGTCTGCCGAGTCCACAGTTGGTTCATTCGGTCAGGGTGCGTGGAAAAGGTAGGACCCAAAAGCAGTATTAACAAAAAGCGAGCTTTAATTTACAAAAAAAAGCTGATGACAAAAGAAAACGAGACAAAGTTAGCATAAAACAGGGGAGCACGAGTAAATAATCCAGGACCAAACTTCAAGGACAAACATGGAGCGTGACATGAAGGGAAAGACAAACAAAGAACCAACACTGAACACAGGAAGAGACTAAATACAGGGAGGGGTAATCACACGACGAGAAACAGCCGGGCAGGGGAGGAGACACACGAGGGCAACAGGTGAACACAATCAGACAACTAGACACACCAGGGAAACTAACGACGGGAGGAAGACACAGGGAGAAGGACCAGACAAGAAACAAGGAGGAGACACACAAGGGCAACAGGTGAACACAATCAGACAACTAGACACACCAGGGAAACTAACGACAGGAGGAAGACACAGGGAGAAGGACCAGACAAGAAACAAGGAGGAGACACACAAGGGCAACAGGTGAACACAATCAGACAACTAGACACACCAGGGAAACTAACGACAGGAGGAAGACACAGGGAGAAGGACCAGACAAGAAACAAGGAGGAGACACACAAGGGCAACAGGTGAACACAATCAGACAACTAGACACACCAGGGAAACTAACGACGGGAGGAAAACACAGGGAGAAGGACCAGACAAGAAACAAGGAGGAGACACACAAGGGCAACAGGTGAACACAATGAGACAACTAGACACACCAGGGAAACTAACGACGGGAGGAAGACACAGGGAGAAGGACCAGACAAGAAACCAGGAGGAGACAGACACGGGCAACAGGTGAACACAATCAGACAACTAGACACACCAGGGAAACTAACGACAGGAGGAAGACACAGGGAGAAGGACCAGACACGAACCAGGAGGAAAACATGACAGGGAGAACAGAACAGCAAAACACCCAAACCTAGACATAGAAACGTGACATAACATGAATATCGTGACAGGTAGGTTGACACGTGCGAGGAATTTGACTTGATGTCGTGGTGCATATACATAAAAGAAAACAAACACAGATAGATAACTATTTTAATAATGCTATAATAACATTACAAAAATAAAACAAAAACAAACGAGAGACGTACAACATTCAGGAGAAGACAACATACGAACAACAAGCACTCAAAGTGCAGGAATAGGTTTAAGTAAAGAAACCTCGGTGAGAGGCAGAACCCGAGGAGGTGATTTAGTGGTGAGGGAAACTCTGCTCACTTGTTACAAAGATTAAAGAGATTACACGCGGCTAAAGGAAGTGGAGAGTTTAGTAGCTTCTGTGGAAGAGCGACAGGATGAGGTGTGAACACTTCTGTCCGCTTCACAGCGCTGAGGAGGGGAGGAAGACACTGCTGGAGCCATAAAGCTCCCAGAGAATTCTTGGACATAAAAGCAGGTGTAATGACTGTGAAGGGTGTTCGTTTCTACTCACGCTACGGCTGTCATGCACACACCTTCAAAGCAGATGTGTGCGTGTGTGTGTGTGTGTGTGTGTGTGTGTGTGTGTGTGTGTGTTTGCATACCGCCGCTGTCAGGAGGTTGTTTTTTCTTTGTGTTGATTTCATGATTTAGCACGGGCTGCCTGAACCTCTTCAAAAATAAAAACTGTAAAGTGTAAACGGCCAAACCAAAGAAACATCGCCCAGACTTTCTTCTGCAATGTTCGCATGGTTTTTATATCGCTTTTGAAAGTAGAACATCCAACATTAGGAGCTGTTTAGATAAAAATACACTCATAAAAACATGGAAAACTCTCCTTTTAAATCACGGCTGGCTTCACCTTGATCAGACATCAGTAGGAAATGTACTCGAGTAGTGAGTATAATGTGTACAATGTCCAGGTTTGTGTACTTTACTTGAGTTTTTACATTTTATGCAACTTTATACTTCTTCCTCAGTACATCTCACAGCTGGGAGACCAGGGGACGCTAAAGAGTGATGCACACAGCTGGGAGACCAGGGGACACTAAAGAGTGATGCACACAGCTGGGAGACCAGGGGACGCTAAAGAGTGACGCACACAGCTGGGAGACCAGGGGACACTAAAGAGTGACGCACACAGCTGGGAGACCAGGGGACACTAAAGAGTGACGCACACAGCTGGGAGACCAGGGGACACTAAAGAGTGACGCACACAGCTACGTGTTTCTCGTAATGGAAATGTTTTGTCGGCCTCCGTACTTATAGTAGCTTTTACAGAGAACATGAACGTTTGCTCCACATTTGATGAAATCAGTCAATAGCCTTTTTTTAATTTACGATCTGCAGTAAAATGATGGACGTGGGTTTATCAAGAGGTCAGAGGGTGGTGTGCAAAACGTGAATCACTATCACAGGTCAGACGGGCTTGTAAGTGGTACTAATATATAGCATTTTGCACTCAGCACTTTTACTTGTGATGGAGTATCTTTAGAGTGTGCTTACTCCAGTAAAGATCTGATTACCTCAACCTGAGCCATTGTTTCGTTTCTCTGGTTGTTCTGCATGAAATACAAGGCTCATACAACCTGGTCCAGATCTGATGAGACGTGAAGATCAAGGAAGTGGAAACACAGAATGGGAATTCCCCCGGAAGATCTGACAGGTCTCACATCCAGCTCCCGTGTGAGATTAGTTACCCAGGCGTCTCACTGTTAATACAAATAAAACAGAAATAGTGCCAGAAGAGTCTACAAGTAAATGGAATATGATATTAGATAAATACACCGCAAGTTGCAAACAGATGAATGTTATGGAAGACGTGGACATTACGGCCAACCAAGGACCCAGGAAGTGCGCCAGACTCTGTGCCCAACATTCATAGTGTCCAAACGGCGGTACTGCAACTTCCCTATCAGTGACCTCACCCGGCCCAGAACAACTTTTTCCCATTGACTAACATCGGGAAAGAGACGTCTGTAAATCAGCGGATATTTTTTTTTAACTGAATAAACTACCCCGTATGAACTATGTTATAGCCCTTATTGGAATCATTCAGGGGCGGACTGGCCATTGGGAATACCGGGAGTTTCCCCGGTGGGCCGGTGCTGTGTGTGGGCCGGAGGGCCAAAAAAAAAAAAAGTTTCTAAAAGGTTTTTTTGCCTAAATCCTACCGGCCCACATTTGTAAGTGTTCCGGCCCGGCCCAGCCCAGTGGGGTGTGGCCAGGGTTGGGTTGTAACGGAATACATGTAACGGCGTTACGTAATCAGAATACAAAAATCAAGTAACTGTATTCAGCTCGCGTTACATTTGAAAAACGAGTAATCTGATTACAGTTACTTTCGTAAACCTGAAGTGAATACATTTTGGATTACTTATTGGAATTATTGGTGGAAAGATTTCCTCACAACATGTAATATTCATTACTAAAGGTATAGCCTTGTCTGGTGCCTTGCTCAAGGGCACCACGGCAGGGCAGGAGGTGAACTGGGACCTCTCCAAGTAGAAGTCCACACTCCAAATAGGTCTGGTCGGGGACTTGAACCGGCGACCCTACGGCTCACAGTCCAAGCCCCTACTGACTGCCATAGATTTAGTCCCTAATTTTGCTCTCAAAATGGACCAGATTGATGCATTTAACTTCGACATTTAAAAAAAAATCTTCCCGGGGGAGCTTGCCCCCGGACCCCCCTAGAGGAGGTGAGGTCCATCACCTGCCCACACCCCCTGTTAAATTGTCTCACCCACATTGAGGATGCTTCCTACGCCCATGTTTTATTCCATGTGTCAAGTCAGGCACATTGGGTCAAAATGTAATTGCATCAATGATCTGTTAACATTAAAATCACTAAATATATGCTGTAACTATTTTGCTCTAGGCAACTCAACATCTCAATGTGATTACTATATGAATAATTGTCCAAAATAACATAAAATGCATAGGGTTTTTTGTTAAGTAACATACTTTCGTCGCCGGCCGGCCGATACATGCCGCGCATTAAGTGGGCCTGTCTGTCAATTAATCCCCGGGCCACTTTTTCCTCCCAGTCCGCCCCTGGAATCATTCAGTCCTTAAAGTTATAAAATGCACTTAACGCCGAATCTAGATTTATTTTTCTCTCCATTCATTCTAGTGAGCCGAGAGTGGGAGCTCGGGGGGCGGGGCTTAAGGGGCAACTCAACTGCGCATGCTCTAGCCAGGCATGATGGGTAATCTATGACGTTTCGCTCTCTCAAAAGTTGGGCCATTTTGTCTTCATGTGCCAATGAGCAGCTCTCATAGGAAAGAACGAGACCTGCCTCCCACGCTGTATCCAGGTCTGATTATACATCCATTCGACCAACACGCTGTTGAGTCTCTTAAAGAGTACCTGGTAATTGAGGAAAAGCAATAACAGTGATTTCTTTTGGAAAGCTCCCACACACACACACAGATAACACAGAACAAGCCTCACAGTTAATTCTACCGGGCCGACATTGATAGGATCATTATGGACTGCAGGTTAGGAAACCTCACAGGAGAGTGTCCGCACAGCGGTTTCCAATAGATGGGATGTACTGTCTGTTGCATGCAGGTTCTGGGGTAGCGGCCTAAATTATATAGAAATAAAACTGATGATTAACTCAGAATAACTTCACCGCCGAGGCACTAGTTAGCCAATCTGACGCACGGCAATGATCCGGACAAGAATCTCTGCGATCCAATATCATCAACAAAGAACCATCAACAGGTGTCCTATGTGTCTTTCCTCCAGCCTTTCCTATGGCTTTCTTTCTTCTTGCCTGAAACTAGTGCTCTACTCCCACCTCCACCTGCCTCCAATATATTTTATACTTAAGCAATAGCTCACGACAGGCCGTGGTATATGCTCATTATATCACAGCTAAGGGGCGTGGTTCGGCCCGACGCGAAGCGGCAGTTTGCTTTTCAGCCCAACGGCTTTTCGCAGACGCGGAGGGATACTGACTTGTTGTGAAAAGTAATTTACAATTCTACCGGTGGTATACGCTCAGTATATCACGGCTAAGAACCAATCAGATTGCTTGAATTGACTTGTCCGTTTTATACAGCGATGTATTTCTCGACATGGTCTCAATCTCCTATGTAAAGGAAGACTGCTCTACGTGCATTCACTCCGCAGCTCATTGTGGACGTTCTTTTAACCAATCACATTTCACCACAATCTCCAGCAGCCAATCATCGCGCTGCATTCAAACTTTAAAATGACTCTCCTGCAGTCAGCTGGGATTTCAGATCTTCATCACACCTGCTGACTGAACTCCATTTGTTTGTTTCGGTATTTGTGTTTCACTCTTGGCCGCTTGTTGTTGAGATAAACAATAATAACAAACTAATGTGAAAGGTTTACAGACCAGCAACGATCGAATGTTTTATTTTGTGAAACTAAAAGCAAAAGACTCGTGTTTTTTAATCTACTTCCAAAGATACACACAAGAACTCCTCTTCTCCAATGGTCCGAGTCAGAATCAGAAGTCCTTTGTGTCTCAAAGCCTTCACAAACTGCACCTGCATTTATAAAGGTTACTTTAAAGAGAAAGCGCTTTTTGAACATGCCAGCTTTCATCCGTCCACACCATAGACTGTATATATAACGGACCTGCGGGTTGAATGCAGAGTCTGCATCTCACCGTGTGTGTGGATAAAAAGCAGGTTCAAATCCTTACATTTTCTTTACAATTTCACACACTCTCAGTTTGCGGTTATATAGTATTTTTTGCACAAGGACACTTCGACAGCCTGGAGAAGCTGGGGAACTCCTATTTCAACATAATAAGAGGTTACAAAGATATAAATACCCCCATTAATCACAAACTGCTGCTGTTCACCCTGCTTCTGTTTCGGTCTGCAGGATACACGCCGGTTCACCAGAAGGTCAAACCATAGCGTGCGAAAGGCGACGAGACTATCTCAGAGGAGACATCTCTGACCTCAGATCAGGTCAAAGCAGAGTCTAACTAATGCACACTTATCCAAAGAGAATACAGGAAACGTTCACGGGTTTTCAGTGAGATTAACCACGTTTATGTTGGTGGAAATAAGAGGATAAGACAATCCAGACATTTCGAAGTAGGAGTGTTAGTAGGTGAAATGTTTGACTTCATTTCAAATTGTTATATATGTACATGCTTCACATTGCTCATGAGAGGCAGTTAAAGATATCAAAACAAGATTTCCTGAATTCAGTAAATAGCCTTTTTTTTTTTTTTTTTTTTACGATCTGCATTAAAATGATGGACTTGGTTTATCAAGAGGGTGGTGTGCAAAACGAGAGTCACTATCACAGGTCAGACAGATCTGTAAACTCAGGTTAAAGCAGACAATCGATAGATAACAGGCACCAAAAGCAGCGATCGGCGGCTGATATCGGCTTCGCACGCACCCACCAGCTCAGCCCGCGTGAGAGGAGGTGTTCAGGTGCTTTACAGAAAGACAGGTCATAAAAACACGGTGAGGAAATACTACGACCGCATTGAAAACCGCACTTAGGTAAAAGTGCTGCGAGCCAAATGTACTTAAGGTTTAAAAGATCAAAAGTACCTGTAATGCTTTATTATCATGACGCTGGGTGGTTACATATGTGTTAGCTTACACATGACGTACTGTTTTAATATTGAACAGATTTATGATGTGTTGTGTAAGGAAAATCAGGTTGAGTGAAAAGTGGAATATGAGTTGTGGTTGAGAAGAAGTGATATTAGCTCGAAATGGAAATAATTAGGTTAAGTTTCTCAATGCTTTAGCTCTTAAGTCAAACTGCTGCTACACACTGCACTAAGGACACAGACACAAGTAAAGTACATGCTTCAGAGCACTCCTTGAGTAATTTAAAATCCTTCCCATACATAATGAAGCTTTGCTGAAAATGCTTCCACATTGTGTGTGTGTGTGTGCGTGCGTGTGTGTGCGTGTGAAGGCGGAAGAGCTTGCGTGCTTATGAGTGTGTGACTGTTTGACTTGACTGTCTGTGTGTGGTTGTTTAACCGTGTGTGTGTGTGTGTGTGTTTGACTGTGTGTGTGTGTGTGTGTGTGTGTGTGTGTGTGTGTGTGTGTGTGTGTGTGGCTGTGTGTGACTGTGTGTGTGAAAGTGTGTGAAAGTGTGGGTAAGTGTGTGTGTGTGAGAGTGTGTTTGCCTGTGCGTGTGTTTGACTGTGCGCGTGTGTGAGTGTGTGTGTGTTTGACTGTGTGTGTGTGTGTTTGACTGTGTGTGTGTGTGCGTGTGTGGGTGTGTGTGTGTGTGTGTGTGTGTGTGTGTGGGTGGGTGGGTGTGTGAGTGTGAGTGTGTGTGTGTGTGTATAATACCAGATTAGTAACCGAGCTAATGCCCCCACCCCCTCTCTCTCCTTCTGTAAACCACTGCGTAACAATAGTTGCGTGCAGGAATATCTGGCCATCCATCTTTCTGTCAGCTCTCTGTCAGCTGAGCGCACGGAGGAAGAGGAAGGAGGAGGAAGCAGAGGTTAATAATGGGAAACCCTAAAGATGCGTGTCTGAGGAGAGTGACGAGAGAAGAGAGAGCAAAGCAAACAGAAGCTGTGCGTGAGAGAGATCTGGCTCGCTGTCACACAGCAACACACTCTCACTCCATCATAGTCCAGGAGCCGTTTAGTCAGTGCGTGGCGTGCAGTTGTGAAACAAATATGTTTTCGGAGTAAAGGATGGCAGAAGACACTACACTACCCAGAATCCCCAGCTATCATTTAGGACTACACCATGTGCTCTGTTTGACAAACCCCGGTTTTTTCACCATTCATTCCGATGGCTGGCGTCTATGTCACGTGATCTTCAAATGTCTCCCTGCAGAAAAAAAAAACATGGCCGAACTTCGTTTTATTCTCGGTGGAAATGCCTATTTTAAAGTTAGTTTGGCCATTAAAATGCCCTTTGATGTCATTTGATGCGAGAAATATGAGTTGTTATTTCAGATTATGTGTGCGGTGGATGTACATGATCTTTAGTTTGCTAGTTATCACGAAGATTACTTCAGGAAATTGCGTCCATAGAACGTTTTCATTGTTACCAAGGTGGTTGCTAGGGACGCTGCTCTCGATATTATTTCTGTTATGTTGTGTAACTGTTTAATGGTGTTATCTTTATTGCTACCCCCTTCCCCGTCAATGTATAGTGTTGGTCCACAGCGCAAACATATTAGTTTAACTTTATTTTCCCCTGTGCAATTCCAGTCTCACATCTCACAGCACATCGTCATTAACAAATACCGGAAACAGACCGAAAACATTTAAAAAAAAAAAAAAAAATACTTTATTCCGAGTGTGCTTGCTTTTCTCTTTGAAAGTCATCACATACCGGCATTGTAATACACGGTTCGGCTGCATTACATATTACATATCTGCCGTAGTTCTGTATTTATAGAGCCCTGATGAGAAGACAAACATGAGGAACTGAAAACGTGACGTGGATCATAAATATATCAGTCATTAAACAACATCTTACATTTCTTTTCACACAATACGTCTCCTTGCCGTATCAACACTAATTCGGCTCACTTTTATATTTGATCCAATTGGTAGATAGGCTGTATTTACACTATAAAGGTGCACAGCTGATATCAAGGGACACCTGGTGGGTATACTGCGAAGCAGGATTTTCGCTTAGCCGGCTAAATTCAGGGAAAACTCCGGCTTTCCGGTCATCCGAAGCTGGTTCTCTTTTTAGCAGGCTAGATCTCCATGGTAATATATGCTAAGCAGCTAACCTGGTCGGGACCAGGTTAGGTTGCAGGCTCAGAGCTCAACTCAGTGAAAGCACCGCCTGCTGACCAATCAGAGCTCAGTGTGCGGAGTTTAAAGCGATCAAGTCATATTACAGGAGAAAGGAAACACAGAAAAGCTGCCGTCGCAGGAAAGACGGCCGGCAGAAATCACCGACTGTGTGAACGTGAACATGAATAGAATATCACCTCCATCTTCAGAGCAATCTGACTATTATAACATTAGCGTTAAGAAAGCTTACTTAAATATCGGCCACAACATAAGTAATCGGATCAGAGTACATTAAGTACAGTCCGCGGCATATCACTTCATAATGTATCATATATCTCCTTATCTGAGTCAGCTGAGCCGTATCTGGCCGTGCAGCACTCACAGTGTCACATACTGTATGCAGAAGTATTATTTTAAGCAACACATAAGTTGACGAAACACTCGAGACAAATGTAATTGAAGTCAGATCGTGTTTTAGACGGGCAGTGATATCATAAACCTGTTAATGTACGCATTCAAACACGTGTTCTGTTGCCAGCTGTATTCACCTTGCAGCTGCAGCTCTGAGGCTTTGATCCTGATCAAGTGTTTAAGTCATGGATGTTTAAAGTTTAACTTCTTCATTTTTGACTAGTATTAAAGTTCACTTTTCATTCAGGAAGTATGACGCTGCGCTGTCAGTGCGCTTCTCCATGTTTGTGATTGGTCGAATGCTCCAGATACCACCCCTTTCATGTGAACGCGCACCTAACTAGATAGGACACGGCTGGCTTGAGCGATCCACTTGATAACCAGCGTCGTAGGACCGTTTAGCGAGAGCGCGTATGTTTTGGATTAGGCCAACCGGCTAACTCAAACATATCCAGGTTAGGTTGAACCAGGTTCGCAGTATAGGCCCCTGGTGGTTAAAGCATGTTATTGAATTTCATTATTTTTATTATTAGATATTAATAGGATCCCTATAAAGTATATTCATTACTCGTTATTCTCTACTAATAGTTAATTAAAGACTGTATATAATGACTATTTTGCACATCCCGTTCAAGATTTCAAGATGTTCTAAGGTTTATTGACATATCATATAGGCCTACACAACTGTGGTGTAGTTCTGCACTGAATGAAAAACTTGGGTTGCAGGTTCCTCAATAGTGCATTACAAGACATCTATCAATATGTGTGCATACCTCCAGCAATGTTAACTATGTTGAAGCACTTATTTTAACTGATATTATACATAATGTATTATACTCTTATAGATGTATGTAGATATTTCATCTCCGGCCTTGTCAGGTATTGAACAATCAATAAATAAAGAACACAGAATTGTTGAATATAAAACACAGAATTTATGTGATTATACTAAATGATTTTCAAATAAACACAACTGCATATTTAACTGTTACACATGCTGATGTAACGCAAATGTTCCAACTTGGGATCAATAAAGTATATCTTATCTTAAGCTGATCGATGGCTACTGCCATATTTGCACAATGTGCCTCTGAACCTTGACAAGTGCATGTTTCAGGCTCATCAATTAATGTAATGTAATGTTATCACAGGGGTCACACACATAAGTCCAGCTGTTAAATAAAGCTCTTCTGACCTTAGCTGGCATGTGGGTATATATATTAATACTGCCCATAATGGGCACCAGCAATTTTCACCCATTTATTAATTATATGTTTTAAATGTGAGTGTTTCCTGTCCCCTAAACCTCCAGGGATGTACACAGTTTAATACTGGCAACTTCTTATTATGGGAAATACGAAAACGTCTTTTAAAACTACAACTCCCAGTAGAGACGTGCCATAGAGAACATGTTGCGAAACAGAATAGCCAGCATGTGTAGTTTTGGGGACGGGGTGGGGGGGGGGGGACGCGGTGGACCCGTTCAAATCCAGTTTTGGACAGTCTGCCGAGCTTGAGGATGTTGTCAAACTAATATGTTTGCGCTGTGGACCAACACTATACATTGACGGGGAAGGGGGTAGCAATAAAGATAACACCATTAAACAGTTACACAACATAACAGAAATAATATCGATAGCAGCGTCCCTAGCAACCACCTTGGTAACAATGAAAACGTTCTATGGACGCAATTTCCTGAAGTAATCTTCGTAATAACTAGCAAACTAAAGATCATGTACATCCACTGCACACATAATCTGAAATAACAACTCATATTTCTCGCATCAAATGACATCAAAACGCATTTTAATGGCCAAACTAACTTTAAAATAGGCATTTTACAACTAGAATAAAACGAAGTTCGGCCATGTTTTCTTTTTCTGCAGGGAGACATTTGAAGATCACGTGACATAGACGCCAGCCATCGGAATGAATGGTGAAAAAAAACGGGGTTTGTCAAACAGAGCACATGGTGTAGTCCAAACGATAGCTGGGGATTCTGGTAGTGTAGTGTCTTCTGCCATCCTTTACTCAGAAAACATATTTGTTTCTCCGAATCGAAGGGGAAAAATACAAAAGCATTGCACACAATTTAAACCAATCAATGTTGTGTAATGAACAAGGAGAATCTGGTGTTTTTTAGTCGATGAGTAGTGCAGATATAACTGTAAAATCAATCAACAGTAAGAGGAGTACTTACTTCCGGGTGTACAATTCTCCGTTATCCAATGGGAATGGACGCTCACATTGCCTTTAAGGGCAGCCGACACGAACGAATGCCGTGCTTCCATGAGCGTCAAATCCCGACGCAGATGGGAATACATTGCAATCAGTTGAAAGCTATTTGCGTCCCTTTATGACGCTGAAGGAGCCTAGGAGCGTCACAATTGGACGCCACGGACACTGACCAAACGTCGCTATTGGACGCTTAGGGAGTGAGAGTGTGGGGTCCGCTGGGGAACACTTTCACACGTTGCTTTGGACATGGATTCATTGTGTAAAAGGTTGTGGGTGTTATGATCAGAATATGAGAGTAAATGAGAGGATGGAGGTCATGATCCTAATTAACCGTCTGCTGCTGACGCAAAGCTCCACGCATCAATATGTTCATATTAACGTAGAATAAAATAAAACAAATAAAAAAAGTCAGATGATAGTCAAACAGCAAACTAAATACATAGTATGTGTCAGTCTGTTTTTTACTCAAATCGAAATGCATGGTTTCAAGTGCGGAAACATAAGTGGATCCATATGAAGTTCATTGCTTGCTTCCGTTGACCTGCAGTGCATTGATTATCTAGTTCTTAATCAGAATCAGAATACCTGTGTTCCTCCCACGGAGCGGAAGCTTAATATCTCTCCAGAAGCATGCTTAAGAAACACATATTAATATAAAAATATACCCTATATATCAACCAATCAATCAATCAATCAATCAATCAATCAATCAATCAATCAATCAATCAATCAATCAATCAATCAATCAATCAATGTTTATTTATATTGCCCTATATCACAGATGTTACATTTGTCTCAGTGGTCTTCAGTTTGTACAGAATATCAGTATGACAATACGACACCCTCTGTCCTCAGACCCTCTGTCCTCAGACCCTCTGTCCTTAGACCCTCTGTCCTCAGACCCTCTGTCCTTAGACCCTCTGTCCTTAGACCCTCTGTCCTTAGACCCTCTGTCCTCAGACCCTCTGTCCTTAGACCCTCTGTCCTTAGACCCTCTGTCCTTAGACCCTCTGTCCTCAGACCCTCTGTCCTTAGACCCTCTGTCCTTAGACCCTCTGTCCTTAGACCCTCTGTCCTCAGACCCTCTGTCCTTAGACCCTCTGTCCTCAGACCCTCTGTCCTTAGACCCTCTGTCCTCAGACCCTCTGTCCTTAGACCCTCTGTCCTCAGACCCTCTGTCCTTACACCCTATGTCCTTAGACCCTCTGTCCTTAGACCCTCTGTCCTTAGACCCTCTGCCCTTAGACCCTCTGTCCTTACACCCTATGTCCTTAGACCCTCTGTCCTTAGACCCTCTATCCTTAGACCCTCTGTCATTAGACCCTCTGTCCTTAGACCCTCTGTTCTTAGACCCTCTGTCCTTAGACCCTCTGCCCTTAGACCCTCTGTCCTTAGACCCTCTGCCCTTAGACCCTCTGTCCTTACACCCTATGTCCTTAGACCCTCTGTCCTTAGACCCTCTATCCTTAGACCCTCTGTCATTAGACCCTCTGTCCTTAGACCCTCTGTTCTTAGACCCTCTGTCCTTAGACCCTCTGCCCTTAGACCCTCTGTCCTTACACCCTATGTCCTTAGACCCTCTGTCCTTAGACCCTCTGTCCTTAGACCCTCTGTCCTTAGACCCTCTGTCCTTACACCCTATGTCCTTAGACCCTCTGTCCTTAGACCCTATGTCCTCAGACCCTCTGTCATTAGACCCTCTGTCCTTAGACCCTCTGCCCTTAGACCCTCTGTCCTTACACCCTATGTCCTTAGACCCTCTGTCCTTAGACCCTCTGTCCTCAGACCCTCTGTCCTTAGACCCTCACATACAAGGAAACACTTCCGGAGAAAACCCACAGTTTAAAGGGAACATGGGAGAACCCTCAAGGAGAGCAGCAGAGGAGGGATCCCTCTCCCAGGACGGACAGACGTGCAATAGATGCCGTGTGTAAATCCAAGAGATAATACATTTCACAGCGTATAGACCGAATGTTAGGAAATGCATGTGTCTGTAATGAGAAGATTGTCACGGTCTGTCTGTGTTGTGTCTGTCTCTGGTTTCCTGTTTTATTTAGAAAAGTGTTCACCCCCTGTTGATGCCTGTCTCTGTGTTTGCCCTCCTGTCTCTGATGTCCTGATTGTGTTCACCTGGTGCCCCTGTGTTGTCTCCTCCCTCTTCACCCATGTCTTTTGTGTGATCACTCCTTGTGTGCATTTCAGTCCTGGTTTTTCTGTCAGTCTTTGTGAGATCCTTGGCTGTTGTTTGACTGTGTTCACAGGGGAGTGAGTTCAGCTTTGTTTTCATTAGCCTTGAAATAAAGGTATTTTCTGTTTAAATCTGCGTCTGGGTCCTGCCGGCTTCACTCAAACCCTGACAGAAGGATCTCACCAAGAATGGACCCAGCAAACAGCTTGTACGAGGTGACGTACCATTTAACATGCTTGAAGAATGACTTCCGATATGCCTCCAGTGGGTGAAGAGAGGCAGTCGATTATGTCTACGGCACGCCAAGAAGTAACCTCAAGGCCCTGGTTGAGGGAGTTACTACCCGAGTGGGTGGAGGACTTTTTCGGTAGCTTTGAGGTCAAACATGTTTCCCGGCCTGCTAGCCCCAGGCCTCCCAATTCCCAGCCTGACACCATACGTCTCGGTGTGTTCTGTCTGGAGTCAGCCCCTGCTTCTTCCCCATTTCCTGCTCCTGTCCAGGAGCCGTTCTCGGGTACTCGTCTGGCTTTTGGAGGCCCACGGAGCCCCCAGCAGGCTCCTAAGAGAAGAAGTCGTAGGTCCAGGCTAGCAACCCGAGCCCCAGCAGCCATGGTTCCGGCTCCAGAACCGGCCCACACAGCCATGGTTCCAGCCTCAGTCCTGGCCCACACAGCCATGGTTCCAGCCTCAGTCCTGGCCCACACAGCCATGGTTCCAGCCTCAGTCCTGGCCCACAGCCATGGTTCCAGCCTCAGTCCTGGCCCACACAGCCATGGTTCCAGCCTCAGTCCTGGCCACCAGCCATGGTTCCAGCCTCAGTCCTGGCCCCAGCAGCCATGGTTCCAGCCTCAGTCCTGGCCCACACAGCCATGGTTCCAGCCTCAGTCCTGGCCCACACAGCCATGGTTCCAGCCTCAGTCCTGGCCCCAGCAGCCATGGTTCCAGCCTCAGTCCTGGCCCACACAGCCATGGTTCCAGCCTCAGTCCTGGCCCCAGCAGCCATGGTTCCAGCCTCAGTCCTGGCCCCAGCAGCCATGGTTCCAGCCTCAGTCCTGGCCCCAGCCATGGTTCCAGCCTCATCCTGGCCCCAGCAGCCATGGTTCCAGCCTCAGTCCTGGCCCCAGCAGCCATGGTTCCAGCCTCAGTCCTGGCCCCAGCAGCCATGGTTCCAGCCTCAGTCCTGGCCCCAGCAGCCATGGTTCCGGCTGGGAGAGGGATCCCTCCTCTGTTGCTCTCCCTGAGGTTTCTCCCATTTCCCCTTTAAACTGTGAAGTCCACTGAGACAAATGTAACATTTGTGATATTGGGCTATAAATAATCATTGATTGAATGATTGATATAGACACCAGAAAGAGATGTGGGGAAGCTGGGTTAATCGGAACATGAGAGACAGGTACAGACAGAGAGAAGGAAGAAGTAAGATGTCCCCCGACAAACTAAGCCTATATCAGCCAAACTAGGGGCTGAATCTAATCAGCCCTAAATATAAGCTTTATCAAAAAAAAAAATATACACATCCAGTACCATCAACAGTTAGCGATACAGCATCCAGGTGAAAGTACAAGAGGTGGTAGAATAAATTGCACAGCTATTAAAGGTATATATATATTAATGAGCCCATATATATATATATATATATGGGCGGCTGTGGCTCAGTGGGTAGTGTGATGGACTTCCAATAAGGGGGTAGCGAGTTTGAGTCCCACTGCAGGCAGCATGTCCTTGTGTCCCTGAGACACGTCTAACAAATGACATGTAGTGTTTCAGTCTTTACACTGTAACATATTGAATGAAATGAAAGGGGCCCTGTATGTTTCAGTGCATGTAAATGGTCTGCAGAGGCTAGAATCCCTGTGTCCCCCCCAGAGGGCGTTTCTCTACCCTTTTCATTTCTGTTTCCCGCTGCTCTTAGGTTCCCTTCATCTCAAACTAACACCAATAGAAGGCAAGGTGACTGCTATGTGTCATTTAAAATACATGTATATAACCCTATCTATAACCGGCAGTAGTCCATATCACACACAGAATGTGGTGAGTATTAAACTGCCATATGACTTGATTTAAATATGTCAAATTAAGTTTAGAAAAAGCCCCAAAAAGGAGGAAACTGTCATTAACGAAAGATACACTTTTGGAAGAATTGAGGGACACCGGTCCCCGAGTTAGGATGCTGTACATGACGCCAGTGTGTAGCAAATAGCTGGAGCTCATCAGCTCCTGAAAGAGAGTAGAGGAGAGGATGAGGTCATGACCCCAATTAACCGGCGCCGAGCGGAAACACGAAGAATGTTTTCTGCTGCTGAGGTGAAGCTCCACTCATGTTGATATTAACGTAGAATCCATAGCTATTTTCAACGTGGAAGAATGGGCCATTGAGACAATCTTTACACATTTAATTATCATTTTATTTAATTAAAAGCTCTCTCAGAAGTGAACCACAAACTGATATAAGTTACGTGTCAAACTGTTGATATTACAGCTTGTTTTCTACTCAAATCGAAACGCATGGTTTTAATGCGTAAACATCCCAAATAAGGTCCATATAGTTTTTACCATTGTTGCCTTCCGTTGATATTGATATCTAAAATAAGATCTAGTTTTTAAACGTCGATTTATATTTCCAAATCAATGGCAGGAAGTTAGATAGCATACGTCTACTATGATTTGTGTTATACCCTCTGTTCTCCCCGTCCTCCGTCTATAGGGTGAACTATTATGGTATGGATCTGCGGTGGCGTTTGTTCTGGAAGCCAATCCTTTTATTTCTATAGGGAAATAAGATATGGATAAGCTTGGCACGCAAAACAAGTCATGCACATGACACAAATTAACCTCTTCTGCCCCCGTACGCACGCACACACACACACACACACACACACACACACACACACACACACACACACACACACACACCACACACCACACACACACACACACCACACACACACACACACACACACACCCACACACACCCACACACACACACACACACACACACACCACACACGCACACGCCACACACACACCAACGGGCCTTTCTATCTGTTAATCCACCGAGTGTTTCCAGCAGAGAGGTTTCACTCCGGTCCGTTATTCTGGGACCATATAGGACAGTATAAGCAGATTGAAACATGTTGCCAGACATCACTGAATTAGAGAAAACATATTGGATGTAATTACATGTGCTGTTCCCTGCGGATGATAGTGCCACAGCCCATACAGAAAATACCTTTTAGATTCGCGATGTCAACAACTGGAGTTGGCAGTTAATTAAAAACCTCATTAATTTGTATAATTATTCTTTTAAACCCTTCATGTGTTGGTGGTAGAAACTCTGGCTGTTCACCACCCGCACGTTGTGCCACAAACCACACTCTCAGACGTCTGTCTTTTCTAATGGTTTCCTGGACGAACCCATGCCCCATTGTCCTTCCTAAAAGCTTCTTCCTTATCAAAATGTTACACTTTACTCTCAAAATACGACTTGAATCCCAACATTTCGACCTTATTTCCAACATTTTCCAACTGATTCTGAAGATGTTTCTAAGCCACCCGCCGCCAGACTGTTCCTCCTCGAAGAAGCCATGCCCTACTTCCCGTTGACTCCTTTCTCAAAGCCTCTCCCCGGACTTCCCTGAGTGGCGATATGTTCAGCTTGGTGCAGACGGGAAACTGGGCCGTGTTTCGGTTTCCCCGCAGAGTGGCTCCTCTCCCGATACACGATCTTCGGGTTAATCATTGTTCGTTGCGTGCAGACTGTGTTTGCTCGGACAGAGCCAAGGGTCGGGAGGTTGTGTACAGAAAGAGCTGAGGGAGGTATCGCTCACCCTTTTCTATCAAAACAATCGCTGGACGTTTTTTTAGACAGCACGCTAAGTTGTGCAAAAAAAAGAAAGGGAAAAGTTGAGTGCAAGCAAAGGCCAACGTTTCCTATCAGCTGTGAGAGCGGGTTGTAGAGACGAGTCAATAACAAACACATCCGATTGGATTTAAAGCCTCTGCATCAGCTGTCTTCAAATAGTTCGACTTTAATTCTGACATTTTCTGCCCAAATCTGATTATTTCTAATATTTTGACTTTTCTTTCCTACATTTTTTACTTGATTCTCAATCCTGTCTCCAATAGGATTTAACATTGATTTTATTTCCCACTTGATTGTCAACATTTTGACTTTATTTCGACTGACTTTCCAATATCTTATTCTTATTTCAACTATTTGGATTATTTTCCATTTTTTTTACTTCACTCTCATTTCCACTTTATGTCCAACATTTTGACTTTTTTTCTCACTTGTTCTACTTTATTGTGAACATTTTACACTTTAATCTTGACATTTCCACTTTATTTCCAACATATTCTCAACAATTTTATTTAATTTAACTTCTTTCTGCTTAATTAATTACTTCCAATTACATAACTGTCAACATTTCACATTTTATTCACAACATTTCCACTTTATGTCCAATATTTTCACTTTTCTTTCTCACCTTTTCCACTTTACTCAATTCTACTTTATTTCTAACATTTCCAACTTTATTCTCTTAAATAATTCCAATTTTGACATTTTAATTTCAACATTTCCACTTTATTTCCAACGTTTTATACTTTCATTAATTCTTTTTTTCCAATTTGCTTTTTTTCCCTCCAATTTTACACTTTGCTTTCAAAATATTGGCTTTAATCGTCATTTCCACTTTGTTTCCAATATTTCAACTTTATTTATAATATTTTCCAACTTATTCTCAACAATTTTTATTTAATTTTGACAATATTCCTACTTTCTTTCTTTAAATTATTATTTTATTCCACATTTTGAACCTTGTTTTTGAAATTCTCCTCTTTATTCTCAACATTTACCCTTTATGTTCATCATTAAGTGTTTATCCTGTCAATTATTCCCCTAACAATCTGCCCTCATGTCCTCGAACCAACAGCTGCTGCAATGATCCAACGGCTGTTCTAATTTGAAATACACTCAATGACAAAATGACATCGTTAAGCTGTGATAACCTCCATCTTTAACGGGCTCTTATTCAAATGAAGAATACGTTTTTCTCTGAGGAGAAGCGAGGCTTTTATTTTTCTGTCACCTCGGTCACCGTGGGAACGTGAAGGGTTATCAGCAGCTGCTCTCAGTCGCTCTGATAATGATTTCCCTCTATTGTCCTTATAGGCCTTTAATACTTGAATGTGTAGCACACAGCTACGTGTTTCTCGTAATGGAAATGTTTTGTCGGCCTCCGTACTTATAGTAGCTTTTACAGAGAACATGAACGTTTGCTCCACATTTGATGAAATCAGTCAATAGCCTTTTTTAATTTACGATCTGCAGTAAAATGATGGACGTGGGTTTATCAAGAGGTCAGAGGGTGGTGTGCAAAACGTGAATCACTATCACAGGTCAGACGGGCTTGTAAGTGGTACTAATTATAGCATTTTGCACTCAGCACTTTTACTTGTGATGGAGTATCTTTAGAGTGTGCTTACTCCAGTAAAGATCTGATTACCTCAACCTGAGCCATTGTTTCGTTTCTCTGGTTGTTCTGCATGAAATACAAGGCTCATACAACCTGGTCCAGATCTGATGAGACGTGAAGATCAAGGAAGTGGAAACACAGAATGGGAATTCCCCCGGAAGATCTGACAGGTCTCACATCCAGCTCCCGTGTGAGATTAGTTACCCAGGCGTCTCACTGTTAATACAAATAAAACAGAAATAGTGCCAGAAGAGTCTACAAGTAAATGGAATATGATATTAGATAAATACACCGCAAGTTGCAAACAGATGAATGTTATGGAAGACGTGGACATTACGGCCAACCAAGGACCCAGGAAGTGCGCCAGACTCTGTGCCCAACATTCATAGTGTCCAAACGGCGGTACTGCAACTTCCCTATCAGTGACCTCACCCGGCCCAGAACAACTTTTCCCATTGACTTACATTGGGAAAGATACGTCTGTAAATCAGCGGATATTTTTTTTAACTGAATAAACTACCCCGTATGAACTATGTTATAGCCCTTATTGGAATCATTCAGGGGCGGACTGGCCATTGGGAATACCGGGAGTTTCCCCGGTGGGCCGGTGCTGTGTGTGGGCCGGAGGGCCAAAAAAGTATAAAAAAAAAAAAAGTTCTAGGGTTTTTTGCCTAAATCCTACCGGCCCACATTTGTAAGTGTTCCGGCCCAGCCCAGCCCAAGTTGGGGTGTGGCCAGGGTTGGGTTGTAACGGAATACATGTAACGGCGTTACGTAATCAGAATACAAAAATCAAGTAACTGTATTCAGCTCGCGTTACATTTGAAAAACGAGTAATCTGATTACAGTTACTTTCGTAACACCTGAAGTGATTACATGTTGGATTACTTATTGGAATTATTGGTGAGAAAGATTTCCTCACAACATGTAATATTCATTACTAAAGGTACAGCCTTGTCTGGTGCCTTGCTCAAGGCACCACGGCAAGGGCAGGAGGTGAACTGGGACCTCTCCAAGTAGAAGTCCACACTCCAAATAGGTCCTGGTCGGGGACTTGAACCGGCGACCCTACGGCTCAAGTCCAAGCCCCTACTGGACTGCCATAGATTTAGTCCCTAGTTTTGCTCTCAAAATGGACCAGAATTGATGCGTTTAACTTCGACATTTAAAAAAAAATCTTCCCGGGGGAGCTTGCCCCCGGACCCCCCTAGAGGAGGTGAGGTCCACCACCTGCCCACACCCCTGTTAAATTGTCTCACCCACATTGAGGATGCTTCCTACGCCCATGTTTTATTCCATGTGTCAAGTCAGGCAAATTGGGTCCAAATGTTATTGCATCAATGATCTGTTAACATTAAAATCACTAAATATATGCCGTAACTATTTTGCTCTAGGCAACTCAAGGGCTCAATGTGATTACTATATGAATAATTGTCCAAAATAACATAAATGCATAGGGTTTTTTGTTAAGTAACATACTTTCGTCGCCGGCCGGCCGATACATGCCGCGCATAAGTGGGCCTGTCTGTCAATTAATCCCCGGGCCACTTTTTCCTCCCAGTCCGCCCCTGGAATCATTCAGTCCTTAAAGTTATAAAATGCACTTAACGCCGAATCTAGATTTATTTTTCTCTCCATTCATTCTAGTGAGCCGAGAGTGGGAGCTCGGGGGGCGGGGCTTAAGGGGCAACTCAACTGCGCATGCTCTAGCCAGGCATGATGGGTAATCTATGACGTTTCGCTCTCTCAAAAGTTGGGCCATTTTGTCTTCATGTGCCAATGAGCAGCTCTCATAGGAAAGAACGAGACCTGCCTCCCACGCTGTATCCAGGTCTGATTATACATCCATTCGACCAACACGCTGTTGAGTCTCTTAAAGAGTACCTGGTAATTGAGGAAAAGCAATAACAGTGATTTCTTTTGGAAAGCTCCCACACACACACAGATAACACAGAACAAGCCTCACAGTTAATTACTACCGGGCCGACATTGATAGGATCATTATGGACTGCAGGTTAGGAAACCTCACAGGAAGTGTCCGCACAGCGGTTTCCAATAGATGGGATGTACTGTCTGTTGCATGCAGGTTCTGGGGTAGCGGCCTAAATTATATAGAAATAAAACTGATGATTAACTCAGAATAACTTCACCACCGCCGAGGCACTAGTTAGCCAATCTGACGCACGGCAATGATCCGGACAAGAATCTCTGCGATCCAATATCATCAACAAAGAACCATCAACAGGTGTCCTATGTGTCTTTCCTCCAGCCTTTCCTATGGCTTTCTTTCTTCTTGCCTGAAACTAGTGCTCTACTCCCCCTCCACCTGCCTCCAATATATTTTATACTTAAGCAATAGCTCACGACAGGCCGTGGTATATGCTCATTATATCACAGCTAAGGGGCGTGGTTCGGCCCGACGCGAAGCGGCAGTTTGCTTTTCAGCCCAACGGCTTTTCGCAGACGCGGAGGGATACTGACTTGTTGTGAAAAGTAATTTACAATTCTACCCGGTGGTATACGCTCAGTATATCACGGCTAAGAACCAATCAGATTGCTTGAATTGACTTGTCCGTTTTATACAGCGATGTATTTCTCGACATGGTCTCAATCTCCTATGTAAAGGAAGACTGCTCTACGTGCATTCACTCCGCAGCTCATTGTGGACGTTCTTTTAACCAATCACATTTCACCACAATCTCCAGCAGCCAATCATCGCGCTGCATTCAAACTTTAAAATGACTCTCCTGCAGTCAGCTGGGATTTCAGATCTTCATCACACCTGCTGACTGAACTCCATTTGTTTGTTTCGGTATTTGTGTTTCACTCTTGGCCGCTTGTTGTTGAGATAAACAATAATAACAAACTAATGTGAAAGGTTTACAGACCAGCAACGATCGAATGTTTTATTTTGTGAAACTAAAAGCAAAAGACTCGTGTTTTTTAATCTACTTCCAAAGATACACACAAGAACTCCTCTTCTCCAATGGTCCGAGTCAGAATCAGAAGTCCTTTGTGTCTCAAAGCCTTCACAAACTGCACCTGCATTTATAAAGGTTACTTTAAAGAGAAAGCGCTTTTTGAACATGCCAGCTTTCATCCGTCCACACCATAGACTGTATATATAACGGACCTGCGGGTTGAATGCAGAGTCTGCATCTCACCGTGTGTGTGGATAAAAAGCAGGTTCAAATCCTTACATTTTCTTTACAATTTCACACACTCTCAGTTTGCGGTTATATAGTATTTTTTGCACAAGGACACTTCGACAGCCTGGAGAAGCTGGGGAACTCCTATTTCAACATAATAAGAGGTTACAAAGATATAAATACCCCCATTAATCACAAACTGCTGCTGTTCACCCTGCTTCTGTTTCGGTCTGCAGGATACACGCCGGTTCACCAGAAGGTCAAACCATAGCGTGCGAAAGGCGACGAGACTATCTCAGAGGAGACATCTCTGACCTCAGATCAGGTCAAAGCAGAGTCTAACTAATGCACACTTATCCAAAGAGAATGCAGGAAACGTTCACGGGTTTTCAGTGAGATTAACCACGTTTATGTTGGTGGAAATAAGAGGATAAGACAATCCAGACATTTCGAAGTAGGAGTGTTAGTAGGTGAAATGTTTGACTTCATTTCAAATTGTTATATATGTACATGCTTCACATTGCTCATGAGAGGCAGTTAAAGATATCAAAACAAGATTTCCTGAATTCAGTAAATAGCCTTTTTTTTTTTTTTTTTTTTACGATCTGCATTAAAATGATGGACTTGGTTTATCAAGAGGGTGGTGTGCAAAACGAGAGTCACTATCACAGGTCAGACAGATCTGTAAACTCAGGTTAAAGCAGACAATCGATAGATAACAGGCACCAAAAGCAGCGATCGGCGGCTGATATCGGCTTCGCACGCACCCACCAGCTCAGCCCGCGTGAGAGGAGGTGTTCAGGTGCTTTACAGAAAGACAGGTCATAAAACACGGTGAGGAAATACTACGACCGCATTGAAAACCGCACTTAGGTAAAAGTGCTGCGAGCCAAATGTACTTAAGGTTTAAAAGATCAAAAGTACCTGTAATGCTTTATTATCATGACGCTGGGTGGTTACATATGTGTTAGCTTACACATGACGTACTGTTTTAATATTGAACAGATTTATGATGTGTTGTGTAAGGAAATCAGGTTGAGTGAAAAGTGGAATATGAGTTGTGGTTGAGAAGAAGTGATATTAGCTCGAAATGGAAATAATTAGGTTAAGTTTCTCAATGCTTTAGCTCTTAAGTCAAACTGCTGCTACACACTGCACTAAGGACACAGACACAAGTAAAGTACATGCTTCAGAGCACTCCTTGAGTAATTTAAAATCCTTCCCATACATAATGAAGCTTTGCTGAAAATGCTTCCACATTGTGTGTGTGTGTGTGCGTGCGTGTGTGTGCGTGTGAAGGCGGAAGAGCTTGCGTGCTTATGAGTGTGTGACTGTTTGACTTGACTGTCTGTGTGTGGTTGTTTAACCGTGTGTGTGTGTGTGTGTGTTTGACTGTGTGTGTGTGTGTGTGGTGTGTGTGTGTGTGTGTGTGTGTGTGTGCTGTGTGTGACTGTGTGTGTGAAAGTGTGTGAAAGTGTGGGTAAGTGTGTGTGTGTGAGAGTGTGTTTGCCTGTGCGTGTGTTTGACTGTGCGCGTGTGTGAGTGTGTGTGTGTTTGACTGTGTGTGTGTGTGTTTGACTGTGTGTGTGTGCGTGTGTGGGTGTGTGTGTGTGTGTGTGTGTGTGTGTGTGTGGGTGGTTGTGAGTGTGAGTGTGTGTGTGTGTGTATAATACCAGATTAGTAACCGACTAATGCCCCCACCCCCTCTCTCTCCTTCTGTAAACCACTGCGTAACAATAGTTGCGTGCAGGAATATCTGGCCATCCATCTTTCTGTCTGTCAGCTCTCTGTCAGCTGAGCGCACGGAGGAAGAGGAAGGAGGAGGAAGCAAGGTTAATAATGGGAAACCCTAAAGATGCGTGTCTGAGGAGAGTGACGAGAGAAGAGAGAGCAAAGCAAACAGAAGCTGTGCGTGAGAGAGATCTGGCTCGCTGTCACACAGCAACACACTCTCACTCCATCATAGTCCAGGAGCCGTTTAGTCAGTGCGTGGCGTGCAGTTGTGAAACAAATATGTTTTCGGAGTAAAGGATGGCAGAAGACACTACACTACCCAGAATCCCCAGCTATCATTTAGGACACACCATGTGCTCTGTTTGACAAACCCCGGTTTTTTCACCATTCATTCCGATGGCTGGCGTCTATGTCACGTGATCTTCAAATGTCTCCCTGCAGAAAAAAAAACATGGCCGAACTTCGTTTTATTCTCGGTGGAAATGCCTATTTTAAAGTTAGTTTGGCCATTAAAAATGCCCTTTGATGTCATTTGATGCGAGAAATATGAGTTGTTATTTCAGATTATGTGTGCGGTGGATGTACATGATCTTTAGTTTGCTAGTTATCACGAAGATTACTTCAGAAATTGCGTCCATAGAACGTTTCATTGTTACCAAGGTGGGTTGCTAGGGACGCTGCTCTCGATATTATTTCTGTTATGTGTGTAACTGTTTAATGGTGTTATCTTTATTTGCTTACCACCCCCCTTCCCCCGTCAATGTATAGTGTTTGGTCCCCAGCGCAAACATATTAGTTTAACTTTATTTTCCCCTGTGCAATTCCAGTCTCACATCTCACAGCACATCGTCATTAACAAATACCGGAAACAGACCGAAACATTTAAAAAAAAAAAAAAAAAATACTTTATTCCGAGTGTGCTTGCTTTTCTCTTTGAAAGTCATCACATACCGGCATTGTAATACACGGTTCGGCTGCATTACAATATGACATATCTGCCGTAGTTCTGTATTTATAGAGCCCTGATGAGAAGACAAACTGAGGAACTGAAAACGTGACGTGGATCATAAATATATCAGTCATTAAACAACATCTTACATTTCTTTTCACACAATACGTCTCCTTGCCGTATCAACACTAATTCGGCTCACTTTTATATTTGATCCAATTGGTAGATAGGCTGTATTTACAACTATAAAGGTGCACAGCTGATATCAGGGACACCTGGTGGGTATACTGCGAAGCAGGATTTTCGCTTAGGCCGGCTAAATTCAGGGAAGAACTCCGGCTTTCCGGTCATCCGAAGCTGGTTCTCTTTTTAGCAGGCTAGATCTCCATGGTAATATATGCTAAGCAGCTAACCTGGTCGGGACCAGGTTAGGTTGCAGGCTCAGAGCTCAACTCAGTGAAAGCACCGCCTGCTGACCAATCAGAGCTCAGTGTGCGGAGTTTAAAGCGATCAAGTCATATTACAGGAGAAAGGAAACACAGAAAAGCTGCCGTCGCAGGAAGAACGGCCGGCAGAAATCACCGACTGTGTGAACGTGACATGAATAGAATATCACCTCCATCTTCAGAGCAATCTGACTATTATAACATTAGCGTTAAGAAAGCTTACTTAAATATCGGCCACAACATAAGTAATCGGATCAGAGTACATTAAGTACAGTCCGCGGCATATCACTTCATAATGTATCACATATCTCCTGATCTGAGTCAGCTGAGCCGTATCTGGCCGTGCAACACTCACAGTGTCACAGACTGTATGCAGAAGTATTATTTTAAGCAACACATAAGTTGACGAAACACTCGAGACAAATGTAATTGAAGTCAGATCGTGTTTTATAGACGGGCAGTGATATCATAAAACCTGTTAATGTACGCATTCAAACACGTGTTCTGTTGCCAGCTGTATTCACCTTGCAGCTGCAGCTCTGAGGCTTTGATCCTGGATCAAGTGTTTAAGTCATGGATGTTTAAAGTTTAACTTCTTCATTTTTGACTAGTATTAAAGTTCACTTTTCATTCAGGAAGTATGACGCTGCGCTGTCAGTGCGCTTCTCCATGTTTGTGATTGGTCGAATGCTCCAGATACCACCCCTTTCATGTGAACGCGCACCTAACTAGATAGGACACGGCTGGCTTGAGCGATCCACTTGATAACCAGCGTCGTAGGACCGTTTAGCGAGAGCGCGTATGTTTTGGATTAGGCCAACCGGCTAACTCAAACATATCCAGGTTAGGTTGAACCAGGTTCGCAGTATAGGCCCCTGGTGGTTAAAGCATGTTATTGAATTTCATTATTTTTATTATTAGATATTAATAGGATCCCTATAAAGTATATTCATTACTCGTTATTCTCTACTAATAGTTAATTAAAGACTGTATATAATGACTATTTTGCACATCCCTTTCAAGATTTCAAGATGTTCTAAGGTTTATTGACATATCATATAGGCCTACACAACTGTGGTGTAGTTCTGCCCTGAATGAAAAACTTGGGTTGCAGGTTCCTCAATAGTGCATTACAAGACATCTATCAATATGTGTGCATACCTCCAGCAATGTTAACTATGTTGAAGCACTTATTTTAACTGATATTATACATAATGTATTACTCTTATAAGATGTATGTAGATATTTCATCTCCGGCCTTGTCAGGTATTGAACAATCAATAAATAAAGAACACAGAATTGTTGAATATAAAACACAGAATTTATGTGATTATACTAAATGATTTTCAAATAAACACAACTGCATATTTAACTGTTACACATGCTGATGTAACGCAAATGTTCCAACTTGGGATCAATAAAGTATATCTTATCTTAAGCTGATCGATGGCTACTGCCATATTTGCAAAATGTGCCTCTGAACCTTGACAAGTGCATGTTTCAGGCTTATCAATGAATGTAATGTAATGTTATCACAGGGGTCACACACATAAGACCAGCTGTTAAATAAAGCTCTTCTGACCTTAGCGGGCATGTGGGTATATATATATTAATACTGCCCATTATGGGCACGAGCAATTTTCACCCATTTATTAATTATATGTTTTAAATGTGAGTGTTTCCTTTCCCCTAAACCTCCAGGGATGTACACAGTTTAATACTGGCAACTTCTTATTATGGGAAATACGAAAACGTCTTTTAAAACTACAACTCCCAGTAGAGACGTGCCATAGAGAACATGTTGCGAAACAGAATAGCCAGCATGTGTAGTTCTGGGGACGGGGTGGGGGAGGGGGGACGCGGTGGACCCGTTCAAATCCAGTTTTGGACAGTCTGCCGAGCTTGAGGATGTTGTCAAACTAATATGTTTGCGCTGTGGACCAACACTATACATTGACGGGGAAGGGGGTAGCAATAAAGATAACACCATTAAACAGTTACACAACATAACAGAAATAATATCGATAGCAGCGTCCCTAGCAACCACCTTGGTAACAATGAAAACGTTCTATGGACGCAATTTCCTGAAGTAATCTTCGTAATAACTAGCAAACTAAAGATCATGTACATCCACCGCACACATAATCTGAAATAACAACTCATATTTCTCGCATCAAATGACATCAAAACGCATTTTAATGGCCAAACTAACTTTAAAATAGGCATTTTCTACCGAGAATAAAACGAAGTTCGGCCATGTTTTCTTTTTCTGCAGGGAGACATTTGAAGATCACGTGACATAGACGCCAGCCATCGGAATGAATGGTGAAAAAAACGGGGTTTGTCAAACAGAGCACATGGTGTAGTCCAAACGATAGCTGGGGATTCTGGGTAGTGTAGTGTCTTCTGCCATCCTTTACTCAGAAAACATATTTGTTTCTCCGAATCGAAGGGGAAAAATACAAAAGCATTGCACACAATTTAAACCAATCAATGTTGTGTAATGAACAAGGATAATCTGGTGTTTTTTAGTCGATGAGTAGTGCAGATATCACTGTGACATCAATCGTCAGTAAGGGGAATACTTACTTCCGGGTGTACAATTCTCCGTTATCCAATGGGAATGGACGCTCACATTGCCTTTAAGGGCAGCCGACACGAACGAATGCCGTGCTTCCATGAGCGTCAAATCCCGACGCAGATGGGAATACATTGCAATCAGTTGAAAGCTATTTGCGTTCCTTTATGACGCTGAAGGAGCCTAGGAGCGTCACAATTGGACGCCACGGACACTGACCAAACGTCGCTATTGGACGCTTAGGGAGTGAGAGTGTGGGGTCCGCTGGGGAACACTTTCACACGTTGCTTTGGACATGGATTCATTGTGTAAAAGGTTGTGGGTGTTATGATCAGAATATGAGAGTAAATGAGAGGATGGAGGTCATGATCCTAATTAACCGTCTGCTGCTGACGCAAAGCTCCACGCATCAATATGTTCATATTAACGTAGAATAAAATAAAACAAATAAAAAAGTCAGATGATAGTCAAACAGCAAACTAAATACATAGTTATGTGTCAGTCTGTTTTTTACTCAAATCGAAATGCATGGTTTCAAGTGCGGAAACATAAGTGGATCCATATGAAGTTCATTGCTGCTTCCGTTGACCTGCAGGTGCATTGATTATCTAGTTCTTAATCAGAATCAGAATACCTGTGTTCCTCCCACGGAGCGGAAGCTTAATATCTCTCCAGAAGCATGCTTAAGAAACACATATTAATATAAAAATATACCCTATATATCAACCAATCAATCAATCAATCAATCAATCAATCAATCAACCAATCAATCAATCAACCAATCAATAAATCAATCAATCAATAAATAAATAAATCAATCAATGTTTATTTATAGCCCAATATCACACATGTTACATTTGTCTCAGTGGTCTTCACAGTGTGTACAGAATATCAGTATGACAACACGACACCCTCTGTCCTCAGACCCTCTGTCCTTAGACCCTCTGTCCTTAGACCCTCTGCCCTTAGACTCTCTGTCCTTACACCCTATGTCCTTAGACCCTCTGTCCTTAGACCCTCTGTCCTTAGACCCTCTGCCCTTAGACTCTCTGTCCTTACACCCTATGTCCTTAGACCCTCTGTCCTTAGACCCTCTGTCCTTAGACCCTCTGTCCTCAGACCCTCTGTCCTTAGACCCTCTGTCCTCAGACCCTCTGTCCTTAGACCCTCTGTCCTTAGACCATCTGCCCTTAGACCCTCTGTACTTACACCCTATGTCCTTAGACCCTCTGCCCTTAGACCCTCTGTCCTTACACCCTATGTCCTTAGACCCTCTGTCCTTAGACCCTCTGTCCTTAGACCCTCTGCCCTTAGACTCTCTGTCCTTACACCCTATGTCCTTAGACCCTCTGTCCTCAGACCCTCTGTCCTTAGACCCTCACATCGTACCAGGAAACCCTTCCAGAGAAAACCCACAGTGTAAAGGGAACATGGGAGAAACCTCAGGGAGAGCAGCAGAGGAGGGATCCCTCTCCAGGACGGACAGACGTGCAATAGATGCCGTGTGTAAATCCAAGAGATAATACATTTCACAGCGTATAGACCGAATGTTAGGAAATGCATGTGTCTGTAATGAGAAGATTGTCACGGTCTGTCTGTGTTGTGTCTGTCTCTGGTTTCCTGTTTTATTTAGAAAAGTGTTCACCCCCTGTTGATGCCTGTCTCTGTGTTTGCCCTCCTGTCTCTGATGTCCTGATTGTGTTCACCTGGTGCCCCTGTGTTTTCTCCTCCCTCTTCACCCATGTCTTTTTGTGTGATCACTCTTGTGTGCATTTCAGTCCTGGTTTTTCTGTCAGTCTTTGTGAGATCCTTGCTGTTGTTTGACTGTGTTCAGGGGAGTGAGTTCAGCTTTGTTTCATTAGCCTTGAAATAAAGGTATTTTCTGTTTAAATCTGCGTCTGGGTCCTGCCGGCTTCACTCAACCCTGACAGAAGGATCTCACCAAGAATGGACCCAGCAAACAGCTTGTACGAGGTGACGTACCATTTAACATGCTTGAAGAATGACTTCCGATATGCCTCCAGTGGTGAAGAGAGGCAGTCGATTATGTCTACGGCACGCCAAGAAGTAACCTCAAGGCCCTGGTTGAGGGAGTTACTACCCGAGTGGGTGGAGGACTTTTTCGGTAGCTTTGAGGTCAAACATGTTTCCCGGCCTGCTAGCCCCAGGCCTCCCAATTCCCAGCCTGACACCATACGTCTCGGTGTGTTCTGTCTGGAGTCAGCCCCTGCTTCTTCCCCATTTCCTGCTCCTGTCCAGGAGCCGTTCTCGGGTACTCGTCTGGCTTTTGGAGGCCCACGGAGCCCCCAGTAGGCTCCTAAGAGAAGAAGTCGTAGGTCCAGGCTAGCAACCCGAGCCCCAGCAGCCATGGTTCCGGCTCCAGAACCGGCCCACACAGCCATGGTTCCAGCCTCAGTCCTGGCCCCAGCAGCCATGGTTCCAGCCTCAGTCCTGGCCCACACAGCCATGGTTCCAGCCTCAGTCCTGGCCCACACAGCCATGGTTCCAGCCTCAGTCCTGGCCCACAGCAGCCATGGTTCCAGCCTCAGTCCTGGCCCCAGCAGCCATGGTTCCAGCCTCAGTCCTGGCCCCAGCAGCCATGGTTCCAGCCTCAGTCCTGGCCCCAGCAGCCATGGTTCCAGCCTCAGTCCTGGCCCCAGCAGCCATGGTTCCAGCCTCAGTCCTGGCCCACACAGCCATGGTTCCAGCCTCAGTCCTGGCCCCAGCAGCCATGGTTCCAGCCTCAGTCCTGGCCCCAGCAGCCATGGTTCCAGCCTCAGTCCTGGCCCCAGCAGCCATGGTTCCAGCCTCAGTCCTGGCCCACACAGCCATGGTTCCAGCCTCAGTCCTGGCCCCAGCAGCCATGGTTCCAGCCTCAGTCCTGGCCCCAGCAGCCATGGTTCCGGCTGGGAGAGGGATCCCTCCTCTGTTGCTCTCCCTGAGGTTTCTCCCATTTCCCCTTTAAACTGTGAAGTCCACTGAGACAAATGTAACATTTGTGATATTGGGCTATAAATAATCATTGATTGAATGATTGATATAGACACCAGAAAGAGATGTGGGGAAGCTGGGTTAATCGGAACATGAGAGACAGGTACAGACAGAGAGAAGGAAGAAGTAAGATGTCCCCCGACAAACTAAGCCTATATCAGCCAAACTAGGGGCTGAATCTAATCAGCCCTAACTATAAGCTTTATCAAAAAAAAATATACACATCCAGTACCATCAACAGTTAGCGATACAGCATCCAGGTGAAAGTACAAGAGGTGGTAGAATAAATTGCACAGCTATTAAAGGTATATATATATATATATAATGAGCCCATATATATATATATATATATATGGGCGGCTGTGGCTCAGTGGGTAGTGTGATGGACTTCGAATAAGGGGGTAGCGAGTTTGAGTCCCACTGCAGGCAGCATGTCCTTGTGTCCCTGAGACATGTCTAACAAATGACATGTAGTGTTTCAGTCTTTACACTGTAACATATTGAATGAAATGAAAGGGGCCCTGTATGTTTCAGTGCATGTAAATGGTCTGCAGAGGCTAGAATCCCTGTGTCCCCCCCAGAGGGCGTTTCTCTACCCTTTTCATTTCTGTTTCCCGCTGCTCTTAGGTTCCCTTCATCTCAAACTAACACCAATAGAAGGCAAGGTGACTGCTATGTGTCATTTAAAATACATGTATATAACCCTATCCATAACCGGCAGTAGTCCATATCACACACAGAATGTGGTGAGTATTAAACTGCCATATGACTTGATTTAAATATGTCAAATTAAGTTTAGAAAAAGCCCCAAAAAGGAGGAAACTGTCATTAACGAAAGATACACTTTTGGAAGAATTGAGGGACACCGGTCCCCGAGTTAGGATGCTGTACATGACGCCAGTGTGTAGCAAATAGCTGGAGCTCATCAGCTCCTGAAAGAGAGTAGAGGAGAGGATGAGGTCATGACCCCAATTAACCGGCGCCGAGCGGAAACACGAAGAATGTTTTCTGCTGCTGAGGTGAAGCTCCACTCATGTTGATATTAACGTAGAATCCATAGCTATTTTCAACGTGGAAGAATGGGCCATTGAGACAATCTTTACACATTTAATTATCATTTTATTTAATTAAAAGCTCTCTCAGAAGTGAACCACAAACTGATATAAGTTACGTGTCAAACTGTTGATATTACAGCTTGTTTTCTACTCAAATCGAAACGCATGGTTTTAATGCGTAAACATCCCAAATAAGGTCCATATAGTTTTTACCATTGTTGCCTTCCGTTGATATTGATATCTAAAATAAGATCTAGTTTTTAAACGTCGATTTATATTTCCAAATCAATGGCAGGAAGTTAGATAGCATACGTCTACTATGATTTGTGTTATACCCTCTGTTCTCCCCGTCCTCCGTCTATAGGGTGAACTATTATGGTATGGATCTGCGGTGGCGTTTGTTCTGGAAGCCAATCCTTTTATTTCTATAGGGAAATAAGATATGGATAAGCTTGGCACGCAAAACAAGTCATGCACATGACACAAATTAACCTCTTCTGCCCCCGTACGCACGCACACACACACACACACACACACACACACACACACAACACACACACACACACACACACACACACACACACACACACACACACACACACACACACACACACACACACACACACACACACACACACACACACACACACACACACACACACACACACACACACACACACACACGCACACACGCACACACGCACACACACACCAACGGGCCTTTCTATCTGTTAATCCACCGAGTGTTTCCAGCAGAGAGGTTTCACTCCGGTCCGTTATTCTGGGACCATATAGGACAGTATAAGCAGATTGAAACATGTTGCCAGACATCACTGAATTAGAGAAAACATATTGGATGTAATTACATGTGCTGTTCCCTGCGGATGATAGTGCCACAGCCCATACAGAAAATACCTTTTAGATTCGCGATGTCAACAACTGGAGTTGGCAGTTAATTAAAAACCTCATTAATTTGTATAATTATTCTTTTAAACCCTTCATGTGTTGGTGGTAGAAACTCTGGCTGTTCACCACCCGCACGTTGTGCCACAAACCACACTCTCAGACGTCTGTCTTTTCTAATGGTTTCCTGGACGAACCCATGCCCCATTGTCCTTCCTAAAAGCTTCTTCCTTATCAAAATGTTACACTTTACTCTCAAAATACGACTTGAATCCCAACATTTCGACCTTATTTCCAACATTTTCCAACTGATTCTGAAGATGTTTCTAAGCCACCCGCCGCCAGACTGTTCCTCCTCGAAGAAGCCATGCCCTACTTCCCGTTGACTCCTTTCTCAAAGCCTCTCCCCGGACTTCCCTGAGTGGCGATATGTTCAGCTTGGTGCAGACGGGAAACTGGGCCGTGTTTCGGTTTCCCCGCAGAGTGGCTCCTCTCCCGATACACGATCTTCGGGTTAATCATTGTTCGTTGCGTGCAGACTGTGTTTGCTCGGACAGAGCCAAGGGTCGGGAGGTTGTGTACAGAAAGAGCTGAGGGAGGTATCGCTCACCCTTTTCTATCAAAACAATCGCTGGACGTTTTTTTAGACAGCACGCTAAGTTGTGCAAAAAAAAGAAAGGGAAAAGTTGAGTGCAAGCAAAGGCCAACGTTTCCTATCAGCTGTGAGAGCGGGTTGTAGAGACGAGTCAATAACAAACACATCCGATTGGATTTAAAGCCTCTGCATCAGCTGTCTTCAAATAGTTCGACTTTAATTCTGACATTTTCTGCCCAAATCTGATTATTTCTAATATTTTGACTTTTCTTTCCTACATTTTTTACTTGATTCTCAATCCTGTCTCCAATAGGATTTAACATTGATTTTATTTCCCACTTGATTGTCAACATTTTGACTTTATTTCGACTGACTTTCCAATATCTTATTCTTATTTCAACTATTTGGATTATTTTCCATTTTTTTTACTTCACTCTCATTTCCACTTTATGTCCAACATTTTGACTTTTTTTCTCACTTGTTCTACTTTATTGTGAACATTTTACACTTTAATCTTGACATTTCCACTTTATTTCCAACATATTCTCAACAATTTTATTTAATTTAACTTCTTTCTGCTTAATTAATTACTTCCAATTACATAACTGTCAACATTTCACATTTTATTCACAACATTTCCACTTTATGTCCAATATTTTCACTTTTCTTTCTCACCTTTTCCACTTTACTCAATTCTACTTTATTTCTAACATTTCCAACTTTATTCTCTTAAATAATTCCAATTTTGACATTTTAATTTCAACATTTCCACTTTATTTCCAACGTTTTATACTTTCATTAATTCTTTTTTTCCAATTTGCTTTTTTTCCCTCCAATTTTACACTTTGCTTTCAAAATATTGGCTTTAATCGTCATTTCCACTTTGTTTCCAATATTTCAACTTTATTTATAATATTTTCCAACTTATTCTCAACAATTTTTATTTAATTTTGACAATATTCCTACTTTCTTTCTTTAAATTATTATTTTATTCCACATTTTGAACCTTGTTTTTGAAATTCTCCTCTTTATTCTCAACATTTACCCTTTATGTTCATCATTAAGTGTTTATCCTGTCAATTATTCCCCTAACAATCTGCCCTCATGTCCTCGAACCAACAGCTGCTGCAATGATCCAACGGCTGTTGCTAATTTGAAATACACTCAATGACAAAATGACATCGTTAAGCTGTGATAACCTCCATCTTTAACGGGCTCTTATTCAAATGAAGAATACGTTTTTCTCTGAGGAGAAGCGAGGCTTTTATTTTTCTGTCACCTCGGTCACCGTGGGAACGTGAAGGGTTATCAGCAGCTGCTCTCAGTCGCTCTGATAATGATTTCCCTCTATTGTCCTTATAGGCCTTTAATACTTGAATGTGTAACGAAGTGCTGTTATTTAAGCTTTTACTACTTTCCTGACAAAGATGTTAAAGGTCCCACGACACGGCCATCTCTCCTGATCATGGCTCCATCGCTGAGGTCGACTAGAACAGATTCACATCGTTCAAAACTCACATTGGTTTCTCACAGCATCTCTGTGTAGTCTGTGTATTCGCTCTCTGTCCTACACGGCTTGTTGGAGCTCCCCCCACCCCCCTGTGAGCCCGCTGAGCTCTGATTGGTCAGCTCGCCCACTCTGTTCCGATGAGTCCACCACCGGTACAGCGGAACATCAGCTTGTATGTGTTGCCATGGCGTTTGTTAGCAACCAGAAAATGTCAATGTCAATCAGATGAGAATGCTGCGCGGGGTCTGGGGGCCGTGTTGACGGGACGTTGCTGCGAGGAGCGGACAGCGTGAGCTGGGTTCATCTCCTGCTTGCTGCGGGACAGTGAGACATCGCGAATGAGGGGGGGGGGGGGGGGGGGGGGGGGTGCTGAGGGTGCTGTTTCGCCGAGAGAAAGTCAATACAGGCACGTTTTGGTTTCAACCCCTTGGTTACCGGAAGGATACCAAAAAAGAAAATTCCGGAGAAGTTGCTTTTTGCGTGGCAGATTTGGACATTGGGAAAAGGACTGCAGAGCAAAGAGGCCACAGGAAGGAACGGAGGACTGGGTGGAGAAGGCCTGACTAGAGCCAAGTGCATCTGCAACATCAGGTCACGTATTATCACACACGAACACAGACCCTGAACAGATGAAGAAGGTTAACGGAGAAAGTCAAACAACAGAAACAACTACGTTCTGGTCCAGGCTCTCGTCACCTCACGCCTAGACGCCTGCAGCTCCCTCCTGGCTGGTCTCCCTGCATGTGCCATCCGACCTCTGCAGCTCATCCAGAATGCAGCGGCTCGTCTGGTCTTCAACCTTCCTGAATGTTCCCACACCACGCCGCTCCTCCGCTCCCTCCACTGGCTTCCGGTAACTGATAGAATCCACTTCAAGACACTGGTACGTGCGTACCATGCTGCGAATGGATCTGGCCCTTCCTACATCCAGGACATGGTTAAACCGTGCACCCCAGCACGTGCACTACGCTCTGCATCAGCCAAACGACTCGCTGCACCCTCGCTGCGAGGGGGACCCAAGTTCCCATCAGCAGAAACACGTGGGTTTGCTATCCTGGCTCCAAGATGGTGGAATGAGCTCCCATTGAAATCAGGACAGCAGAAAGCTTACACACCTTCCAGACTGAAAACTCATCTCTTTCGACTCCACTTCGAGCGATGGAACTATTAACAAAGCACTTATATACTAATAAAGGACTGGCTCCTCTAAAGCCAGTTGAGGAGCACTTGAAATGTTTGGCTCTATGAAACCTGATGTACTTTATGATTCTGTTTTCTTCAAGCTTGTATTTTGTTGGTCGAACGCACTTATTGTGAGTCGCTTTGGGTAAAAGCGTCAGCTAAATGCAATGTCATGTAAAAACAAGATAACCCAAAGCAAGATGACCTAAGACAAAATGACTCAGACCTTGACGGGGACACAGAAGCAAGTTCAGATAACGTGTCTATCAGCTCTTCCGATGAGGAAGTGGAGATTTTAGAATTGGGTACAGTGGAATTAATGCTGGCGTCGAGAAACCATTTGTTACCCTAAAAGTAACGGGAATAGATGTAACAGATGATGCAAAACCGTTTGTTCAGACAGCAGATTGTAAGAATGGATTTATGACGTCACTCAACTACATGGGGGGTAAATAGACCAGTGGCATTTCACTCCTCACAGTTGGACGCCATAGCTCGAGCCGTGCCCGTTTGTTCCCCAGCAGCAGCCTCCATGGCAGGCATCTGCAACAATCGTGCTTTTCAAACCTGTATGTCACCAGCTAGACATTTAGCATGCATGGCTACGTTGTTATCACAACCAAATCTCACTATCGAGAGATGTACTACTTTACATCCAGCTACACCACTGCCAGTAGAGACAGATGGGGAGCCACGTGACGCAGAAACTGAGACCAGAGTGCTACCAAGGACAGACCTGACGGACAGTCCCTTCCCAGATGCAGACGTAACGATGTATGTTGACGGTTCAACAGGCTATGCTGTAGTGACAGACGAAACGGCTCACGGGCGCAGAGGCATGCAAGCCGGGGAAAGGGAAGACAGTTAACATTTATACAGACGGCAACTATGCTTATTCATGCGTGTGTTTGCACAACAATGGAAACATAAGGGCATGGTAACATCCACATAATCTTTATCTTTATCCACATAAACATACCCCGTGTGTGTGAGTTAACTCTGCTCCTTCTTGCAAGAATAAATTAGTACCTGATCTTTGATTCTCAACCTGGTGTCGAGTGATATTTTCCTAACACATTACAATTTGAGACAGTCAAGCAAATCAGTTTCATCAATATCAGTTATAACAAGTGCAGACCAGTTGAAAGTGAGATGACAATGCATGTTTAAATAAACCCAGTGATGACAGAGATCTAAGCAGGTAAAGTATTCCTGTCTGTTGGGGCTTTGAACATGAACGCTCTTCTGCCAATCCATTTTTTTGCAGAGGACAGAGAAATAAATCTGAACAGAATGTCTAACTTGATGATTTGGTGAGTAGGGTACAAAATACTGCTTTAAATAAGGGGGATAATTAAGATAAATGCATTTAAATATCAGCTGAAGCCAATGTCTTCTTACATTTAAAGAAGGCCATTTAAGTTGGTTATACATTGTGCAGTGATGTGTATGAAAAGGACAACCAAGAACAAATCTGCATAGTCTATTGTAGGCTATGTTGAGTGGAGCAAGATCTGATTTATGTGCATTTTGGTAGACAACATCACAATAGTCCATAATCGGAAGAATAAGTTGAGAGGCAATTCTCTTTCGGACACTGAGCGTAAAACAATTGCGAGAGTGGTGTAAAACACCGATTCCGTAATTGACTTTTTGTATTACATGCTTTATATGTGGTTTAAATGAAAGTTCAGAGTCTAGCCATACACCGAGATATTTAAAGCTATCAACTTTATGCAGAGAAGTGCCATCCTTACATGTTATTACTACATTAGGTTTGGATTTGAGCTTCTGCCTGGTACCAAAGACCATGGTATAAGATTGTGTTTTGTTAAGCAGTAGTTTATTGTGTGATAGCCAGTCCTGTAAGATATTAAAATCCGATTGAAGAAAGATCTGAATTTGTGAAAAATCTGATTTGGATGTATATATGACAGTGTCATCGACATAACGGTGAGTACAACAATTAATGAGACAAGAAGATAAATCATTTATGTAAATAGAGAACAGAAGTGGGCCCAGAGTTGATCCTTGGGGTACTCCCTTTTGTTGGATCAACAGGTCAGACTGTTTTCCATTAACAACCACACATTGCTTTCTACTGTGAAGGTACGAGTTAAACCATAACACTGTATTATTAGAAAGGCCAATGCCGTGAAGTTTATCCAAGAGCAGATATCGATCAACGAAATCAAAGGCTTTGGTCAAGTCAATAAAAATGGCACCTGTGAGTTCACCATCATCTGCAGCAGAGTACAAGTCATTCGTAAATGTAAGTAGGGCAGTTGTTGTGGAGTGATTAGGCCTGAAACCAGATTGAACCGGAGATAAAATATTATAAGTATTGAGATAATGTGACAGTTGATTATAAATTATTTTCTCAGAAACTTTGGAAATAGAACAGATTATAGAGATTGGTCTATAATTATTTGCATCAAGTAAATCACCACCTTTATGCAGTGGAACGATGCGTGCACATTTCCAAATAGTCGGCAACTCCCAGGTGGACAAAGACAGGTTGAACAAATCAGCAAGTGGGTACATGAGAATATGGGATGCCAATTTGATGAACCTGTTTTCTATACTATCGAGTCCTGCACTGCCATCCACTTTTAATTCTGTGATAGCATTATGAAATTCGTGTGGTAGAATCTTCTTAAAAGAAAAATAACTGTTGCAGTATGAGTTACTATTAGAAATACCAGTCGTCAAATAGGAGTGTGGAACATACATTAGCGAAATGCTGATTAAATATTTGGGCAATGGATAATGGGTCATGAATGATTGTATCAGCAGTTCTTGTAACCGGAAAAGCATGACATGGGACCTTTAAGACAACTTTCTGCACCTTTATATATAGACATGTGTATTCATTGGGATAAACCCCTTGAGATGCACCACCTCGTTTTCAAGGGGGTCCCGTAAACCTTTAGTCGTCTTCAATTCTCAAATCTTCCATCAACGCGACGCTGACATCGCTGCAGATAATATTCCCACTTGCCTCTAACTATAAGGGGATAAACAATCACATTAAAGGACCCTACGTGCACGTTTGTGAATGGAAAACAGATGCATATACTCTTCCATTGTGATATGTGTTCATTATGGCACATTTTTTTATTTTAATTGATTATTTTTGGTTTTACGACCCAAAAAAGCTCTCACAACTAAGTTATATGATGAACAGCAAACAACCACCAAAGCTTTTCAACACATGATTTCAAGTGTGTAAACATCCCAGATACGGTGATTTACTTGGAAATGGGCAATCATTTCTTATTAAGTTTATACATTTGTTGCAGATTGACATTGTTGCAGATAATATTCCCACTTGCCTCTAACTATAAGGTGACAAAAATCACATGAAAGGACTCTACGTGCACATTTGTAAATATTAAACAGATATGTTTTTATAAGTTTTATACGTCATTCTCATTCCTGGATTTCACTGTCAACATTTTGACTTTAATCCCAACATCCCCACTTTATTTCTAATCTCTCAAATTGATATGCACATTTGTTAATATAAAACAGATGGATATTCTGTCTCTGAAGAAAGTGGGACGGACATCAGTTTTATTCCGTAGCGTGAGGAAGCTCTGGTTCTGCAGGTACACGTGTAGCGCTGAGACGATTGTGTGCCAAGCTTTATCTCCTTAATCAGTTCTCTTGCCACCAGTTAATCATTAGTGCACGCCAGCGCTCACACACTGGATCCATTACACGCAGCAGAAGAACAGAGGCAGGATGACGACACTCTGGCTGATTCACTTTCTGAAACACCGAAACACTGAAACACTGACTGAAACACTGAAACACTGAAACACTGACTGGAACACTGACTGAAACACTGACTGAAACACTGAAACACTGACTGAAACACTGAAACACTGACTGGAACACTGACTGAAACACTGACTGAAACACTGAAACACTGAAACACTGACTGAAACACTGAAACACTGACTGAAACACTGAAACACTGAAACACTGACTGGAACACTGACTGATTCACTGACTGAAACACTGAAACACTGAAACACTGACTGAAACACTGACTGGAACACTGACTGGAACACTGACTGAAACACTGAAAGAAACACTGACTGAAACACTGCAACACTGAAACACTAACTGATGCACTGACTGAAACACTGACTGATACACTGACTGATACACTGACTGATACACTGAAACACTGACTGAAACACTGACTGAAACACTGACTGAAACACTGTCTTAAACACTGCAACACTGAAACACTAACTGAAACACTGAAACACTGAAACACTGTCTGAAACACTGACTGAAACACTGACTGAAACACTGACTGAAACACTGAAACACTGCAACACTGAAACACTAACTGAAACACTGAAACACTGAAACACAGTCTGAAACACTGATTGAAACACTGACTGAAACACTGACTGAAACACTGAAAGAAACACTGAAAGAAACACTGACTGGTGCACTGACTGAAACACTGACTGAAACACTGAAAGAAACACTGAAAGAAACACTGGAAGAAACACTGAACCACTGAAAGAAACACTGACTGGTGCACTGACTGAAACACTGACTGAAACACTGAAAGAAACACTGACTGAAACACTGGAAGAAACATTGAAACACTGACTGAAACACTGAAACACTGACTGAAACATTGACTGAAACACTGAAACACTGAAAGAAACACTGACTGAAACACTGAAACACTGAAACACTGACTGAAACACTGAAACACTGAAAGAAACACTGAAACACTGAAACATTGACTGAAACACTGAAACACTGAAAGAAACACTGACTGAAACACTGAAACACTGAAACACTGACTGAAACACTGAAACACTGAAACACTGACTGAAACACTGAAACACTGACTGCAACACTGAAACACTGAAACACTGACTGAAACACTGAAACACTGAAAGAAACACTGACTGAAACACTGAAACACTGACTGGAATACTGACTGGAACACTGAAAGAAACACTGACTGAAACACTGCAACACTGAAACACTAACTGATGCACTGAAACACTGACTGAAACACTGAAACACTGACTGAAACACTGACTGAAACACTGTCTGAAACACTGAAACACTGACTGAAACACTGAAACACTGTCTGAAACACTGAAACACTGACTGAAACACTGAAAGAAACACTGAAACACTGACTGAAACACTGAAACACTGACTGAAACACTGAAAGAAACACTGACTGAAACACTGATTGAAACACTGACTGAAACACTGAAACAGTGAAACACTGACTGAAACACTGAAACACTGAAAGAAACACTGACTGAAACACTGAAACACTGACTGAAACACTGACTGGAATACTGACTGATGCACTGACTGAAACACTGACTGAAACACTGAAACACTGACTGAAACACTGAAAGAAACACTGACTGAAACACTGATTGAAACACTGACTGAAACACTGAAACAGTGAAACACTGACTGAAACACTGAAACACTGAAAGAAACACTGACTGAAATACTGAAACACTGACTGAAACACTGACTGGAATACTGACTGGAACACTGAAAGAAACACTGACTGAAACACTGCAACACTGAAACACTAACTGATGCACTGAAACACTGACTGAAACACTGAAAGAAACACTGACTGAAACACTGGAAGAAACATTGAAACACTGACTGAAACACTGACTGAAACATTGACTGAAACACTGAGACACTGAAAGAAACACTGACTGAAACACTGAAACACTGACTGAAACACTGAAAGAAACACTGAAACACTGAAACATTGACTGAAACACTGAAACACTGAAAGAAACACTGACTGAAACACTGACTGAAACACTGAAACACTGAAAGAAACACTGACTGAAACACTGAAACACTGACTGCAACACTGAAACACTGAAACACTGACTGAAACACTGAAACACTGAAAGAAACACTGACTGAAACACTGAAACACTGACTGAAACACTGACTGGAATACTGACTGGAACACTGAAAGAAACACTGACTGAAACACTGCAACACTGAAACACTAACTGATGCACTGAAACACTGACTGAAACACTGAAACACTGAAACACTGACTGAAACACTGACTGAAACACTGTCTGAAACACTGAAACACTGACTGAAAACACTGAAACACTGTCTGAAACACTGAAACACTGACTGAAACACTGAAAGAAACACTGAAACACTGACTGAAACACTGAAACACTGACTGAAACACTGACTGGAATACTGACTGATGCACTGACTGAAACACTGACTGAAACACTGAAACACTGACTGAAACACTGAAAGAAACACTGAAAGAAACACTGACTGAAACACTGATTGAAACACTGACTGAAACACTGACTGAAACACTGAAAGAAACACTGAAACACTGAAAGAAACACTGAAAGAAACACTGAAGAAACACTGACTGGTGCACTGACTGAAACACTGACTGAAACACTGAAAGAAACACTGAAACACTGGAAGAAACACTGACTGGTGCACTGACTGAAACACTGACTGAAACACTGAGAGAAGACTGAAACACTGAGAGAAGACTGAAACACTGGAAAGACGACGAAAGAACATTGAAACACTGACTGAAACACTGAACACACTGACTCTGAAACACTGGACTTGAAACACATGAAAAAACACTGAAAGAAACACTGACCTGAAACACTGATGAAACACTGACTGAAAACACTGAAACACTGTGAAAGAAACACTTGAAACACTGAACACTGGACTGAAACACTTGAAACACTGAAAGAAACATTACTGAAACACTGAAACACTGACTGAAACACTGAAAGAAACACTGACTGAAACACTGAAACACTGACTGAAACACTGAAACACTGAAAGAAACACTGAATGAAACACTGAAACACTGACTGAAACACTGACTGAAACACTGACTGAAACACTGAAACACTGAAACACTGACTGATACACTGAAAGAAACACTGACTGAAACACTGACTGAAACACTGACTGAAACACTGACTGATACACTGAAACACTGAAACACTGAAACACTGACTGATACACTGAAACACTGAAACACTGACTGAAACACTGAAACACTGAAACACTGACTGAAACATTACATGTTATTTTTGTGTGTGATTCAAAACACTGATTGAATCACTGAAAGAAACACTGTCTGAAACACTGAAACACTGACTGAAACACTGAAAGAAACACTGAAAGAAACACTGTCTGAAACACTGAAACACTGAAACACTGACTGAAACACTGACTGATACACTGAAAGAAACACTGTCTGAAACACTGAAACACTGAAAGAAACACTGTCTGAAACACTGAAACACTGAAACACTGACTGAAACACTGAAACACTGAAACACTGACTGAAACACTGAAACACTGAAACACTGACTGAAACACTGAAAGAAACACTGACTGAAACACTTAAACACTGAAACACTGAAACACTGTCTGAAACACTGAAACACTGACTGAAACACTGACTGAAACACTGAAACACTGAAACACTGACTGATACACTGACTGAAACACTGACTGAAAAACTGAAACACTGAAACACTGAAAGAAACACTGACTGAAACACTGAAAGAAACACTGACTGAAACACTGTCTGAAACACTGACTGAAACACTGACTGAAACACTGACTGAAACACTGAAACACTGAAACACTGACTGAAACACTGAAAGAAACACTGAAACACTGAAAGAAACACTGACTGAAACATTGAAACACTGAAACACTGAAACACTGACTGATACACTGACTGAAACACTGAAACACTGAAACACTGAAAGAAACACTGACTGAAACACTGAAAGAAACACTGACTGAAACATTGAAACACTGACTGAAACACTGACTGATACACTGAAAGGAACACTGACTGACACACTGAAAGAAACACTGACTGAAACACTGAAAGAAACACTGACTGAAAACTGAAAGAAACACTGACTGAAACACTGAAACACTGACTGATACACTGAAAGAAACACTGACTGAAACATTGAAACACTGACTGAAACACTGAAACACTGACTGAAACACTGAAACACTGACTGAAACACTGACTGAAACACTGAAAGAAACACTGACTGAAAACTGAAAGAAACACTGACTGAAACACTGAAAGAAACACTGACTGAAAACTGAAAGAAACACTGACTGAAACATTGAAACACTGACTGAAACACTGAAACACTGACTGAAACATTGAAACACTGACTGAAACACTGAAACACTGACTGAAACACTGAAACACTGACTGAAACACTGAAAGAAACACTGACTGAAACACTGACTGAAACACTGAAACACTGACTGATACACTGAAAGAAACACTGACTGAAACACTGAAAGAAACACTGACTGAAACATTGAAACACTGACTGAAACACTGAAACACTGAAACACTGACTGAAACACTGAAAGAAACACTGACTGAAACATTGAAACACTGACTGAAACACTGAAAGAAACACTGACTGAAACATTGAAACACTGACTGAAACACTGAAAGAAACACTGACTGAAACACTGTCTGAAACACTGACTGAAACACTGACTGAAACACTGACTGAAACACTGAAAGAAACACTGAAAGAAACACTGACTGAAACACTGAAAGAAACACTGACTGAAACATTGAAACACTGACTGAAACACTGAAACACTGACTGAAACACTGAAACACTGAAACACTGACTGAAACACTGAAAGAAACACTGACTGAAACACTGAAACACTGAAACACTGACTGAAACACTGACTGAAACACTGAAACACTGAAACACTGACTGAAACACTGAAACACTGAAACACTGACTGAAACACTGAAACACTAAAACACTGAAACACTGAAACACTGAAACACTGACTGAAACACTGAAACACTGAAAGACTGACTGAAACACTGAAACACTGAAACACTGACTGAAACACTGAAACACTGTCTGAAACACTGACTGAAACACTGAAACACTGAAACACTGACTGAAACACTGAAACACTGAAACACTGACTGAAACACTGAAACACTGAAACACTGAAACACTGACACACTGACTGAAACACTGAAACACTAAAACACTGAAACACTGACTGAAACACTGAAACACTGAAACACTGTCTGAAACACTGACTGAAACACTGAAACACTGAAACACTGAAACACTGACTGAAACACTGAAACACTGACTGAAACATTGAAACACTGAAACACTGTCTGAAACACTGACTGAAACACTGAAACACTGACTGAAACACTGAAACACTGAAACAGTGACTGAAACACTGAAACACTGAAACACTGACTGAAACACTGAAACACTGAACACTGACTGAAACACTGAAACACTGAACACTGAAGCACTGAAACACTGAAACACTGAAATACTGACTGAAACACTGACTGAAACACTGAAACACTGAAACACTGAAACACTGAATGAAACACTGAAACACTGACTGAAACACTGAAACACTGACTGAAACACTGAAACACTGAAACACTGACTGAAACACTGAAACATTGACTGAAACACTGAAACACTGAAACACTGACTGAAACACCTGAACACTGACTGAAACACTGAAACACTGAACACTGAAACACTGAAACACTGAAACACTGAACACTGAAACACTGAAACACTGACTGAAACACTGAAACACTGTCTGAAACACTGAAACACTGACTGAAACACTGCAACACTGAAACACTGACTGAAACACTGAAACACTGAAACACTGTCTGAAACACTGAAACACTGAAACACGGACTGAAACACTGAAACACTGAAACACTGACTGAAACACTGACTGAAACACTGAAACACTGAAACACTGACTGAAACACTGAAACACTGAAACACTGACTGAAACACTGAAACACTGAAACACTGACGGAAACACTGAAACACTGAAACATTACAGTAGGCAGATGCAAAGAAACAAGTGTCTGCATGTTAACATAGGGTTATGATGTAAACATGGCAGCGCGTGCATTGGTGCAGCTTCACTTGTTGTCAGGCTGATGACGACACGTGGTGACACATCATAAAGGACAACACCTTTGTTTACTTCTAAACGCTTACATGATGCAATCCAAGCAGATTACAAGCAACGAAGAAGGGGTGTGTGTGTCGTGCTGGCTGCTGTGTGAAAAGGGAAGGCAGTAGTATTTTCTGGTTGAGGTGCATTTATTTAAATAATCTGATTAAATTGTGGGGTCAGTTAATCAGTAGTGTGTGTAGTGTGTGTAGTGTGTGATAAAACAGTTTCACATGTTATTGTCAGGCTATAATTTGCAGGGATGATGTCTGTAGTTTGCTGGTGATAACACATAAATGAAAACACCTCTCTAAATGTGTATATGCAGGAAATGATGTCATCCATGCAGATTACAAGTGCAGAAGAAGTGTGTGTGCCGCGCTGGAGTGTGTGAGCAGTGAAGGCAGTAGTCCAACAGCGTGTGAGCTCGAGGAGATTAAAGATGGGATCATGATACGGGAACGAAGCCACACCTGAGTCACAATATGTTGCAACGCTGTGTGCATGCTCTCCACTGCAGGTGTGTGTGTGTGTGTGTGTGTGTGTGTGTGTGTGTGTGTGTGTGTGTGTGTGTGTGTGTGTGAGAAAGTCAGCCAGAAGGAGTCGAGCTGTGTGTTGCCAATGGGTGTAACCGGGCATAAATAAATTGTAATCCCTACAGGGCAGCTCTGCTTGTTTTAGCATCTGGTCAAACCACAACACAACATGTGTCTCTGCTTCTGATTGTCTGGTTTCCGGCACATGTTTACAGAAACACAACGACATCAATACTCTGCAGGGGAACCTGTACTCAGACCAGAGGTGGGAAGAACAAGTACAAATACTTTGTTACTGTACTTAAGTACATGTTTCTGGTATCAGTTTCTGGTATTTACTCCACTACTTATTTTTCTGATGACTTTTTACTTTGACTTCTTACATGTTGAACTTAAATACCTGTACTTTCTACTTCTTACATGTTGAACTTAAATACCTGTACTTTCTACTTCTTACATGTTGAACTTAAATACCTGTACTTTCTACTTCTTACATGTTGAACTCAAATACCTGTACTTTCTACTTCTTACATGTTGAACTCAAATACCTGTACTTTGTACTTCTTACATGTTGAACACAAATACCTGAACTTTCTACTTCTTACATGTTGAACTCAAATACCTGTACTTTCTACTTCTTACATGTTGAACCCAAATACCTGTACTTTCTACTTTTCTCATGTTGAACACAAATACCTGTACTTTCTACTTCTTACATGTTGAACTTAAATACCTGTACTTTGTACTTCTTACATGTTGAACACAAATACCTGAACTTTCTACTTCTTACATGTTGAACTCAAATACCTGTACTTTCTACTTCTTACATGTTGAACTCAAATACCTGTACTTTCTACTTCTTACATGTTGAACCCAAATACCTGTACTTTCTACTTCTAACATGTTGAACACAAATACCTGTACTTTCTACTTCTTACATGTTGAACTTAAATACCTGTACTTTGTACTTCTTACATGTTGAACACAAATACCTGAACTTTCTACTTCTTACATGTTGAACTCAAATACCTGTACTTTCTACTTCTCACATGTTGAACTCAAATACCTGTACTTTCTACTTCTTACATGTTGAACACAAATACCTGAACTTTCTACTTCTTACATGTTGAACTCAAATACCTGAACTTTCTACTTCTTACATGTTGAACACAAATACCTGAACTTTCTACTTCTTACATGTTGAACTCAAATACCTGAACTTTCTACTTCTTACATGTTGAACTCAAATACCTGTACTTTCTACTTCTTACATGTTGAACACAAATACCTGAACTTTCTACTTCTTACATGTTGAACTCAAATACCTGTACTTTCTACTTCTTACATGTTGAACTTGTCACAGTCTTAAGGAGAACCCAAATGCAGCACTCGAGAAACCAAGGAGAATTGGTAATATCCTTTATTGGAGATTCCACTGGATCGGAGGAATACCAACCGGGCAGTATAACGCACCGGAGGACAGCGGGCAGAAGGTGAGTCAGGGACAGGCAGAGGGTCAGGGAATAAGCGAGGCGGTCAGCGTGGATACAGGCAGGGTCGGATAACAGGCCAGGCAGGATAGTCGAGGGACAGGCAGGATCAGGAAACAGGCAGAGCAGGCAGGTCGGGGACAGGCAGGGTCGGAACCGGGTAGGCAATCTAGTTTTGAACGCGGGAGAGACAAGCATGAGGCAAAGTACAATCTGGCAAAGAGTGTGTGTCAGGTGCGAGTTTAAATACTGGCAGAAGCTAATGGGTGCAGAAGAGAAAGAGAGTGAGTTAACGAGTGGGTGTGGAAAACAGGTGAGACAGGTGAATGGAAAACTACTGGTGAATGATGGAGCAGACTATGACAGAACCCCCCCCTTAATGGACGGCTCCTGACGTCCCTAAATGCTAATCTACAGATGAAGGTGGGAGGTGGGATTAGTACTCATCTGAAAAAGTTCTTTCCGCCTCCCTCTCCTGCCCCCTGTGGGAATCTGCATCCTCATCAGAAGCCTGCCCCTCGCTGTCCTCCTCTGACGAGCTGACGGTAAGAGGAGAGACTCTCCCTGTGTCTCTGCCCGTCAACGTGACGGTCTTAGACGGTTGCTCGGGATTACGCCGATGGAACTCCCTGATGAGCCGGGGGTCCAACACATGACGAGCTGGAACCCAACACCTCTCCTCAGGGCCGTAACCCTTCCAGTCCACCAGGTACTGGACTCCTCTTCCTCTGCGACGGGAACGAAGAAGTCGTCGGAGAGTGTACGTAGGCCCGCCGTCAATCATCCGGGGGGGTGGTGGGGGAGGGATCGCAGGAACCAAGGCACTCTCTCGGACAGGTTTGATCCTGGAAACGTGGAAGGTGGGATGGATCCGCAGAGTCCGAGGCAGTCTTAGCCTTACTGCTGCGGGATTGATTATTCTGACAATCTCAAACGGTCCAATGAATTTAGGTGCAAGTTTCTTTGAATCCACCCGTAAAGGAATATCCCGGGAGGAAAGCCATACCTTTTGGCCCACCTGGTAGACAGGTGCTTCAGAACGTCGGCGGTTGGCAGAGGAGGCGTACCGGTTGGCCGAACAGACGAGAGTTCTCCGGGCTTGATTCCAGGTCTGTCGACAACGACGGATGAAAGCCTGGACGGACGGACAGGTAACCTCCCTCTCCAGGGCCGGAAACAGAGGGGGTTGAAGCCCGTAAGCACACTGAAATGGGGACAGCTTGGTGGCCGAACTGACCAGAGTGTTGTGGGCGTACTCGACCCAGAGCAGCTGTTTAGCCCAGGCCGCTGGGTTCTTGGAGACTATACATCGTAAGGTTGTCTCCATCTCCTGGTTCTTTCTTTCTGTCTGACCGTTGGACTGCGGATGGAAACCGGATGACAGACTGACCGTGGCCCCAAGGAGCGTGCAGAATTCCCTCCAGAACACCGAGGTAAATTGAGGACCACGATCGGAAACCACATCAGTAGGCAGCCCATGGAGCCGGAACACATGGAGCAGGACCAGCTCTGCCGTCTCTTTAGCTGAGGGGAGCTTGGGTATCGGCACAAAATGAGCCATCTTACTGAATCGGTCTACCACCGTCAAGATGGCAGTGTGTCCGTTGGACGGTGGCAGACCAGTAACAAAGTCCAAAGAAATGTGAGACCAGGGGCGATGAGGGATAGGCAGAGGTCGTAGGAGACCAGCAGGAGCTTGGTGAGAAGACTTGTTCTGATTGCAAACGGGGCAGGCATTAACAAATTCCCTGGTGTCCTCCTTAAGTGTTGCCCACCAGAACCTTTGCTGGACTGCCTCCCATGTGTGTTGGATCCCAGGATGGCAGGTGAGTCTGGAGTTATGAGCCAACTGGAGAACATCAGACCTCAACGTCTGCGGAACGAACAGGCGGTTCGGAGGACAGGCACTGGGTCCCGGCTGGTCCTGCTGGGCAGCCTTGACCCTCTCCTCCACCTCCCAGATGAGGGCGGCGACGAGCTGAGAAGTCGGAAGGATGGTGTCCAAGCCCCTGGGAATGTTACCTCCCTCTCCAAACTGACGAGAAAGAGCGTCAGCCTTAATGTTCCGAGAACCAGGGCGGTAGGAGAGGGAGAAATTGAACCGAGTGAAGAAAAGGGCCCATCTAGCCTGTCGGGAATTCAGTCTGCGGGCCGACCGGATGTACTCCAAATTCTTGTGGTCGGTCCACACCAGGAAAGGTTGACTGGTCCCCTCGAGCCAGTGACGCCACTCCTCCAGAGCCAACTTCATTGCTAGCAGCTCCCGGTTTCCCACATCATAATTCCTTTCCGCTGGAGTCAAACGCTTTGAAAAGAAAGCACAGGGATGGAGTTTTTGGCTGTCCATTGCTCGCTGAGACAGGATGGCTCCCACCCCCATATCAGAAGCATCCACCTCCAAAACAAACTGTCTTACAGGATCGGGTACTCGGAGGATGGGGCCGGAGGTGAACCTCGCCTTAAGGTTCTGGAATGCCTCCTCAGCCGAGGAGGACCACTGGAACATGACCTTAGAGGAGGTCAGGGCTGTGAGAGGAGCGGCCAAGGTACTGTATCCACGAATGAACCTCCGGTAGAAGTTGGCGAACCCGAGGAACTGTTGTAGCCGCTTCCGGGAATCTGGAACCGGCCAGGAAGTGACTGCATCAACCTTGGAAGGATCCATCTCGATGCTCCCTTGTCCCACGATGTATCCCAGAAAAGAGACAGAGGATGTGTGAAACTCGCACTTCTCCGTTTTAACAAACAGCGAGTTCTCGAGTAATCTCCTGAGAACCGCCTGGACGTGGTGCACGTGTTCTTTCAGTGTCTTGGAAAAGATCAGGATGTCATCCAAGTAAACAAACACGTGTCGGTCCAACATGTCTCGGAGCACATCATTTACCAACGCCTGGAATACTGCAGGGGCGTTGGTAAGCCCAAAAGGCATGACTAGGTACTCGTAGTGCCCCGAGGTGGTGTTGAAGGCTGTCTTCCACTCATCCCCCTCGCGAATACGTACCAAGTGGTACGCGTTACGCAAGTCCAGCTTCGTGAATATGGTTGCTCCCTGCAACAACTCAAATGCAGAAGAGATAAGAGGCAGTGGGTATCGATTCTTGATTGTAATGTCATTAAGACCCCGAAAGTCGATACAGGGCCTTAGGGTCTTGTCTTTCTTCTCTACAAAGAAGAACCCTGCGCCAGCAGGTGATGAGGACGGGCGAATAATCCCAGCCGCCAGAGCGTCATTGATATAAGTCTCCATGGAAACTCTTTCCGGAGCAGACAGGGAGTACAATCGACCCCTGGGAGGGCTGGTGCCGGGATGCAGGTCGATGGCACAGTCGTAGGGCCGGTGTGGTGGTAGGGAAGTAGCCCTCGACTTGCTGAATACTTCCTTGAAGTCCAGATATTCCGGTGGAACTCCTGTAACATCCAGAACTTGGCTGGGGTTCCCCGAGCGTTGAGGCGCGGCAGCCTGTTTCAGACAGATCTGATGACAAGAGGGGCTCCATCCCAAAATGGCTCCCGTCTCCCAGTCAATGTTAGGGTTGTGGCGGCGGAGCCATGGGTAACCCAGGATAAGCGGGATATGTGGAGACCGGAGAACATGAAACTGAATAGTCTCGTGATGGTTCCCAGACAGGAGCATGTGAACGGGTACAGTCTGATGAGTCACTGTCCCCAGCAGGTGACCGTCTAAGGCGTTGGCTGGAACTGGGCGAGATAAGGGAACCCGGTCTATACCCAACTGCAGCATAAGCTCTTCATCCATAATACTCGCGTCCGAACCAGAGTCAATAAAAACTGCAAGAGCCTGAGAGCTATCCGGCAATAGCAACCTGGCGTGGCTCAATGGTCTCTGAGTGGGAACAAATCCAGGGGTTTGGCTCACCAGTATGTTCCCCATTACTGCTGAGCCTTGCCTTTTACCGGGCAGTGAGAAACGAAATGGCCGGCCCGGCCGCAGTAGAGACACAGGTTACGACGTCTGCGATGCTCACGTTCCTCCAAAGTGAGGTTGGTGCGACCCACCTGCATGGGCTCATCCCCCCCTGGTTGCGGCTCTGGAGTGAGGTGAGGAGTCGCAGCCAAACTCGGACGTCGGGGTGCCCAGGCATGTTGAACTTCCGCCGATCGTCGCTCCCGTATCCGTGTCTGGATGCGCCGATCCATGCGGGAAGTCAGTTCAATCAACCCATCCAGTGAATTGGGCAAATCAAACGACACAAGCTCATCTTTAATGTAATCCGCCAACCCACGCAGATAGGCGTCACACTGGGCTGCAGAATTCCAGTTGCTGAGGCGGCTCCGGGTGCGAAACTCAATGGCATAATCCACTATAGATCCATTACCCTGGCTCAGGTTCAATAGTCCTCCTGCAGCGTCTGGACCCACAGACACGGGTCCAAACACCTTGCGCAGCTCCGCAGAAAAAGCGGGGAACGAAGAGCAGGCGGGAGTTTGTTGCTCCCATTCCGCTGTGCCCCACAGTCGGGCTTTCCCAGTCAAATGATTGACCGTGAACGCCACACGAGCGGCTTCAGAAGCGAAAGTGTGTGGCTGCAGTGCAAACAGGATAGAACAGTTCGTAAGAAACGGGCTGCAGCCCTCCGGTTCCCCGGCGTAGCGCTCCGGAGTTCCCACCCGAGGCTCCGGGGTAAATCCCATCAGAGGTGATGCAGAAGCGGGTGTCGACGGCATAGGAAGAGGCGCTGGAGCGGCCACTCCTGCCATTAGCTGCTGCACAGTAGCCGTTAGCTGCTGTAGCTGCGCAGCTAAATAGGTTAGCGTCTGGTCATGTGAAGATGTAGCATGATGAGCCTCGGTGGCCAGGGCGGCTATCGAGGCTTCCTGCCTCTGGAGAGCGTCCTCAACTCTCTCGAAACGGTCTCTTGGTGAAGAGGAGTGCGCTGGGTCCATGTTCTGGCCAGATTGTTCTGTCACAGTCTTAAGGAGAACCCAAATGCAGCACTCGAGAAACCAAGGAGAATTGGTAATATCCTTTATTGGAGATTCCACTGGATCGGAGGAATACCAACCGGGCAGTATAACGCACCGGAGGACAGCGGGCAGAAGGTGAGTCAGGGACAGGCAGAGGGTCAGGGAATAAGCGAGGCGGTCAGCGTGGATACAGGCAGGGTCGGATAACAGGCCGGGCAGGATAGTCGAGGGACAGGCAGGATCAGGAAACAGGCAGAGCAGGCAGGTCGGGGACAGGCAGGGTCGGAACCGGGTAGGCAATCTAGTTTTGAACGCGGGAGAGACAAGCATGAGGCAAAGTACAATCTGGCAAAGAGTGTGTGTCAGGTGCGAGTTTAAATACTGGCAGAAGCTAATGGGTGCAGAAGAGAAAGAGAGTGAGTTAACGAGTGGGTGTGGAAAACAGGTGAGACAGGTGAATGGAAAACTACTGGTGAATGATGGAGCAGACTATGACAGAACTCAAATACCTGTACTTTCTACTTCTTACATGTTGAACTCAAATACCTGTACTTTCTACTTCTTACATGTTGAACACAAATACCTGAACTTTCTACTTCTTACATGTTGAACCCAAATACCTGTACTTTCTACTTCTCACATGTTGAACTTAAATACCTGTACTTTCTACTTCTCACATGTTGAACACAAATACCTGTACTTTCTACTTCTCACATGTTGAACTTAAATACCTGTACTTTCTACTTCTCACATGTTGAACACAAATACCTGTACTTTCTACTTCTCACATGTTGAACTCAAATACCTGTACTTTCTACTTCTTACATGTTGAACACAAATACCTGTACTTTCTACTTCTTACATGTTGAACCCAAATACCTGTACTTTCTACTTCTCTCATGTTGAACACAAATACCTGTACTTTCTACTTCTTACATGTTGAACCCAAATACCTGTACTTTCTACTTCTCTCATGTTGAACACAAATACCTGTACTTTCTACTTCTCTCATGTTGAACACAAATACCTGTACTTTCTACTTCTTACATGTTGAACCCAAATACCTGTACTTTCTACTTCTCTCATGTTGAACACAAATACCTGTACTTTCTACTTCTTACATGTTGAACTCAAATACCTGTACTTTCTACTTCTTACATGTTGAACTCAAATACCTGTACTTTCTACTTCTCTCATGTTGAACACAAATACCTGTACTTTCTACTTCTTACATGTTGAACCCAAATACCTGTACTTTCTACTTCTCTCATGTTGAACTCAAATACCTGTACTTTCTACTTCTCTCATGTTGAACACAAATACCTGTACTTTCTACTTCTTACATGTTGAACCCAAATACCTGTACTTTCTACTTCTCTCATGTTGAACTCAAATACCTGTACTTTCTACTTCTTACATGTTGAACCCAAATACCTGTACGTTCTACTTCTTACATGTTGAACTCAAATACCTGTACTTTCTACTTCTCACATGTTGAACCCAAATACCTGTACTTTCTACTTCTTATATGTTGAACTCAAATACCTGTACTTTCTACTTCTTACATGTTGAACTCAAATACCTCTACATTCTACTTCTCACATGTTGAACTCAAATACCTGTACTTTCTACTTCTTACATGTTGAACTCAAATACCTGTACTTTATACTTCTCTCATGTTGAACTCAAATACCTGTACTTTCTACTTCTTACATGTTGAACACAAATACCTGTACTTTCTACTTCTTACATGTTGAACCCAAATACCTGTACTTTCTACTTCTCTCATGTTGAACTCAAATACCTGTACTTTCTACTTCTCACATGTTGAACTCAAATACCTGTACTTTCTACTTCTTACATGTTGAACTCAAATACCTGTACTTTCTACTTCTTACATGTTGAACACAAATACCTGTACTTTCTACTTCTTACATGTTGAACCCAAATACCTGTACTTTCTACTTCTCTCATGTTGAACTCAAATACCTGTACTTTCTACTTCTCTCATGTTGAACTCAAATACCTGTACTTTCTACTTCTCACATGTTGAACTCAAATACCTGTACTTTCTACTTCTCTCATGTTGAACTCAAATACCTGTACTTTCTACTTCTCACATGTTGAACTCAAATACCTGTACTTTCTACTTCTCTCATGTTGAACTCAAATACCCGTACTTTCTACTTCTTACATGTTGAACACAAATACCTGTACTTTCTACTTCTTACATGTTGAACCCAAATACCTGTACTTTCTACTTCTCTCATGTTGAACTCAAATACCTGTACTTTCTACTTCTTACATGTTGAACCCAAATACCTGTACGTTCTACTTCTTACATGTTGAACTCAAATACCTGTACTTTCTACTTCTTACATGTTGAACCCAAATACCTGTACTTTCTACTTCTTACATGTTGAACTCAAATACCTGTACTTTCTACTTCTTACATGTTGAACTCAAATACCTGTACTTTCTACTTCTTACATGTTGAACCAAATACCTGAACTTTCTACTTCTTACATGTTGAACCCAAATACCTGTACTTTCTACTTCTCTCATGTTGAACTCAAATACCTGTACTTTCCTTCTTACATGTTGAACCCAAATACCTGTACGTTCTACTTCTTACATGTTGAACTCAAATACCTGTACTTTCTACTTCTCACATGTTGAACCCAAATACCTGTACTTTCTACTTCTTATATGTTGAACTCAAATACCTGTACTTTCTACTTCTTACATGTTGAACTCAAATACCTCTACATTCTACTTCTCACATGTTGAACTCAAATACCTGTACTTTCTACTTCTTACATGTTGAACTCAAATACCTGTACTTTATACTTCTCTCATGTTGAACTCAAATACCTGTACTTTCTACTTCTTACATGTTGAACACAAATACCTGTACTTTCTACTTCTTACATGTTGAACCCAAATACCTGTACTTTCTACTTCTCTCATGTTGAACTCAAATACCTGTACTTTCTACTTCTCACATGTTGAACTCAAATACCTGTACTTTCTACTTCTTACATGTTGAACTCAAATACCTGTACTTTCTACTTCTTACATGTTGAACACAAATACCTGTACTTTCTACTTCTTACATGTTGAACCCAAATACCTGTACTTTCTACTTCTCTCATGTTGAACTCAAATACCTGTACTTTCTACTTCTCTCATGTTGAACTCAAATACCTGTACTTTCTACTTCTCACATGTTGAACTCAAATACCTGTACTTTCTACTTCTCTCATGTTGAACTCAAATACCTGTACTTTCTACTTCTCACATGTTGAACTCAAATACCTGTACTTTCTACTTCTCTCATGTTGAACTCAAATACCCGTACTTTCTACTTCTTACATGTTGAACACAAATACCTGCACTTTCTACTTCTTACATGTTGAACCCAAATACCTGTACTTTCTACTTCTCTCATGTTGAACTCAAATACCTGTACTTTCTACTTCTTACATGTTGAACCCAAATACCTGTACGTTCTACTTCTTACATGTTGAACTCAAATACCTGTACTTTCTACTTCTTACATGTTGAACCCAAATACCTGTACTTTCTACTTCTTACATGTTGAACTCAAATACCTGTACTTTCTACTTCTTACATGTTGAACTCAAATACCTGTACTTTCTACTTCTTACATGTTGAACCAAATACCTGAACTTTCTACTTCTTACATGTTGAACCCAAATACCTGTACTTTCTACTTCTCTCATGTTGAACTCAAATACCTGTACTTTCCTTCTTACATGTTGAACCCAAATACCTGTACTTTCTACTTCTCTCATGTTGAACTCAAATACCTGTACTTTCTACTTCTCTCATGTTGAACTCAAATACCTGTACTTTCTACTTCTTACATGTTGAACACAAATACCTGCACTTTCTACTTCTTACATGTTGAACCCAAATACCTGTACTTTCTACTTCTCTCATGTTGAACTCAAATACCTGTACTTTCTACTTCTTACATGTTGAACCCAAATACCTGTATGTTCTACTTATTAAATGTTGAACTCAAATACCTGTACTTTCTACTTCTTACATGTTGAACCCAAATACCTGTACTTTCTACTTCTTACATGTTGAACTCAAATACCTGTACTTTCTACTTCTTACATGTTGAACTCAAATACCTGTACTTTCTACTTCTTACATGTTGAACTCAAATACCTGTACTTTCTACTTCTTACATGTTGAACCCAAATACCTGTACTTTCTACTTCTTACATGTTGAACTCAAATACCTGTACTTTCTACTTTTCTCATTTCCCAAACAGCTGGTTCCTTTAGTCTGAATGTGTGTTTGGTGGCATGATCATTATTCTTTAGAGTCATTGCGTGCCTATTGATTTGAACACGATCCGTGTATCCATCACTTCCTGGTCTTCTCTAAAGAAGAGGGACCAATGGAAACGTTGTCATGTTGCCGTTGTTCAGCATGGAAACATTCATTAGCTAACAATGACATTATTGTTCTATTAATATAAAGGGAGGTCAGGTACTCTTTAAAGCAGCTGCTAGCTATGGGTACTTTTTACTGAAGTACATTTCAAAGCCACTTTACTTTGACTTGAGTAAAGAAGTTTAGTCAGTACTTTCACCGGAGTATTTTTAAACATGAGTATCTGTACTTCAGTAAAGGATGTGTGTACTATTGCCATCTCTGTTCAGAAGAGAATGATGAATAAAAACCGACAGCCATATAGTTTAGATTTATGAAGGACTATCTCTCTACTGATATCATGCCACATGTGTTGGTGACGGGTTCACACAGTCTGCCCTCCAGTGACACTTCAAATATCTCCACCAGCAGCCCGTTACCATGCCTGTCAGGTGAGAAATTATTCTGATCTGATCTCAAGCCAGTTCCCAACTTCCACGTGTAATTTATGAGCGAGGGTAACTGCTGCTGCTCCACAACGACTCTCTTGGCCCCGGGTGATCGAGCTGTGGCACTTTATTGTCGGACTGAGTGTCTTTGATGTGTTTTCTGCACAGATCCTTCTGGATGTTCTACCTGCGCCAAACGGGTCATGTTTTGGCTTCGTCTGTTCACTGGTGTGTCGGCACGGAAACATAACTGAACATTTTCCATGCAATTCGGGTAAAAGGTGAAGCATGGGCCATGTAGAAAAGGTGAAGCATGGGCCATGTAGAAAAGGTGAAGCATGGGCCATGTAGAAAAGGTGAAGCATGGGCCATGTAGAAAAGGTGAAGCATGGGCCATCTAGAAAAGGTGAATCATGGGCCATGTAGAAAAGGTGAAGCATGGGCCATGTAGAAAAGGTGAAGCATGGGCCATGTAGAAAGTTTGGAGAGGATCTGGATCTGAAGGCAGAAACACAAATGACTGTTCCCCTTCTTTAACAATGCAACATATACAATAAAATACAACAATACAAATACAAAATAGTGCAAGAAGTCTATATACATGTAAATAATAATACGATATAATACAAAGTTAAATATTGTACATCAAGACCAAATTGAATACGGTTTATTGCGGTGATAACTATGAAGATACATAAAGTGGGAGTTGTGCAGAACTGATGTTTTCTGCAGAGGTCAGAGTTTAAAACATTGACTTATATTTGACGAGGAGGGAGTGGGAACGGTATCTTTCCATTTGTCCATTACACACGGGCTCTTTTGTTGTAAAGCGGCAGCTGACGTCAGCAGATAGGTGGAAACTTAGCTGCTGTAGATAGTCAGATAAGTGGATTGGACATTAACACGCTGTCTCTTATTCACTTTACTTCCTCATGGACCCTTCAATTCATGGATGATTGTATTCGAACTGTATTTGTGTTTTTTACTCATTCATTGGTATCTTAAAGCAGATGTGTAAAGGCGTAAAGAAGTGGAATTCTTTGCCGAATGATTTAGGGCTGTAAGAAAATGTATAAAGAAAGCGTAATTAGACAGCATGAAGTTGACTTTTGATTGAGTTCTGGTTTTATGTTTCAGTATTTGGAAGAAATGTGACTGAAAGAATATTGCTTTTATTTGACTTTTTTATGGTTATTTCGTTTTGTTGTTGTTGTTATTTATTTTGTAAGAAGGGGCAGGTCAAATAAGATGTTCTTCTCCCTGCTCCTTTCAACCATGCGCTATAAAAAACCAAAAAAAAAACAGTATAAGTGAACATGTTTTGTTTTAATATAACTGCCATGTGTGGAATAAAGAAATACATAAATGAAAGCTGTCAAGTTTATCTTGTCATTTCACTATACTCTCAGATACGAGAGAGAGAGAGACACACACACACACACACACACACACACACACACACACACACACACACACACACACACACACACACACACACACACACACACACACACACACACACACACACACACACACACACACACACACACACACACACACACACACACACACACACACACACACACACACACACACACACACACACACACACACACACACACACACACACACACACACACACACAACCCTCTCTTTTCCTCCGTACCCAAATCTCTAAAAACGGAGCTGATTATTATTTGAATGTTTCTGACGTCAGAAAAGGGGTGCTCCGCCTATATGGGCAACTCTCCACCTATCAGGGGAATGAGAGACCGCTCGAGAGCGCTAGAGACGCTGCAGTACATATGCCAGGCCTGTAGGTTGCGCTGTAGTCTGCCACAAAAGCAGAATCAGCAAAAACAGGGCTGGAAAAGAGCAAATAGAGCGAAATGCGGCATGGCTAAAATGCATGATCCGTTTGGGCATGTTTTGTATAGGTATGGCTCTACAATATATGTTTCAAATATAGCATGATAGGTCCACTTTAAATAACTCATTATACCCTACTGTCCTACTAGGCATTGCGTTCCAAGAATGCAGGGTTGTTGGTTGTTGGTTGTTCCAGTCCCTAATGTCGCGTTTCCACTGCAGCGGGTAGCTCACTTTAAGCGTGCCGAGCCGTGCGGGGCCCGTTTTTGGTTGCGTTTCCACTTGGCGTAGTACCGGCTAGCGGGTCCTAATTCACAGTTTTTCTGGTCCCATCAAATCGTGGTTCTCGGGCCAGGAACAACCAGGCTGAGTCGGGCTGAGCATGCTAAACTAGAGAGAGAATCGCTGGCTAGGGGGCTACAACTACAACAAGATGAACATATTTGACCGTGATTTAATTGTAACACACGTTTCAAAATGATGCCGAAGTAACAACACACTGATACCGGTTAGTAAGAACCATGAATTAATGCTTTGAGTCTGCAGACAGACGTCAGAGAAACACCTTTTAAAATGCGTGCTTTCTAAATGAAGCTTGGCTAAGCTAACGGTATATATGCTCCGACCGTCCACACTCACAGCAACGGCCTACAGACATAAATAAAGCAGCGACTGTATTCTCCATGACACAGGCAGTCTGTGGTTTGTACTGGTTTAGCTTTAGTCTAGTTTCTGAACAGATGTGAGGAGCTGTGAGCTCTGAGTGCTAACAGCTAACAGCTAACGGCTGTGTTGTTTTTCTGGGGCTCTCATTGAAGATGACGTCACGGCTCCGCCTACACTGCGTTACTATAGTAACTACCCCAGTTCCTAAACTGTAATGGAAATGCGCCAAAAAGTGAGCCGGGCCTAACAAGGCGTAACCATACCGAGCGAGGCCGAGAGAGGCCGTGGAGTAGAAATGCTGCATTTGTGTTCGGGCGGCAGACACCCTATCCGTTTTTAAGAGTGCGCTTAAGACCTTCCTTTTTGATAAAGCTTATAGTTAGGGCTGATAGTCAGCCCCTAGTTTTGCTGATATAGGCTTAGTTTGTCGGGGGACATCTTACTTCTTCCTTCTCTCTGTCTATAGCCTACCTCTCATGTTCCGATTAACCCAGCTTCCCCACATGTCTTTCTTTTTGGTGTCTATATACGCTGGGATCCGGAGTCATGGATGATCCTGCGGTCCTGTGTCCTGGATCGCGAGCGCTGGATCTTGAGTCGTGGCTGTGGTCCTGGATCATCGGTCCTGGATGGATATCCTCGTGGATTCATCTTCCTATTATACACACATGCATTTCCAAACATTTGGACTACCTATGTTGCAAATGTATTATCTTTTCAATTTACACACGGCATCTATTGCACGTCTGTCCGTCCTGGGAGAGGGATCCCTCCTCTGTTGCTCTCCCTGAGGTTTCTCCCATGTTCCCTTTACACTGGGGGTTTTCTCTGGAAGTGTTTCCTTGTACGATGTGAGGGTCTAAGGACAGAGGGTCTAAGGACAGAGGGTCTAAGGACAGAGGGTCTAAGGACAGAGGGTCTGAGGACAGAGGGTCTAAGGACAGAGGGTCTAAGGATAGAGGATCTAAGGATAGAGGCTCTAAGGACAGAGGGTCTAAGGACAGAGGGTGTAAGGACAGAGGGTCTGAGGACAGAGGGTCTGAGGACAGAGGGTCTAAGGACAGAGGGTCTGAGGACAGAGGGTCTGAGGACAGAGGGTCTGAGGACAGAGGGTCTAAGGACAGAGGGTCTAAGGACAGAGGGTCTAAGGTCAGAGGGTCTGAGGTCAGAGGGTCTAAGGACAGAGGGTCTAAGGACAGAGGGTCTAAGGACAGAGGGTCTAAGGACAGAGGGTCTAAGGACAGAGGGTGTCGTATTGTCATACTGATATTCTGTACACACTGTGAAGTCCACTGAGACAAATGTAATATTTGTGATATTGGGCTATAAATAAACATTGATTGATTGACTTCAGGGACGGACAGTGACAGTCGGTCGTTCTCCTGTTGGTCTCAAATCTAAAGGGTGCAATAACGATTGTTATCCAACAGGCATGAACAGCGGACACAGTTATACGCAGCCCTCACAAACCACACACGGCCAGACAGCTCATCCAACAGTTAGAGCCTACATACGAGACGCAGCCTACAGTCAGAAGGAAGTGTGCTTATTGTCTGATATTTCACACATGATATCATGAACACTGTGGGCCTGCATGCCTTAGTGTGATTATAAGTGCATGTGAGTGAATATTAGCATGCACATTTTTTGTATACGTCCTATTCATTGGCTCAAACATCTTAAGAAAGTTATCACCTTTCAGAAGAACTTTCTGGGAACCAAAATAAAACGTCCCGCTGAAAACATTCCTAGAACAACGAATGGTAACAAACATGTCGAGCTGGGAACTCACACCTGCCACCGCACACATGCAATATCTGCTTACAGCTGTTCCTCCTCTGCTTGTGCCCGCACTGATGGAGGACACCTGACATCTGGCTCCGGAGGCCTGAGCCAGAGCCTCGACCTCTCTCCCCCAGAGGACCGGACCTCGGAGAGCCTTGCCCTTTTGTTTGTTTTTTGGCCACATGGAGTTTTGCCAAATAAATACCTTTTCCTTTACTTATTCTTGTCCTTCCCACACTTTCTGTTATGGCCAAGAGCCAGGCCATGACATCACATTCAAGGAACATTTTATAAAACACTTTCTGTCGTCTCAGGCCTCAAAACATCCTCTGAATGTTGCAGGCAAAACTTTATGTCTTAACCTTAAACCGTATTAAAACGAACATTATTTGAAACAACATCCTAAAACGTTTCTTTAAAACATTATTAAAACCTGTAGGTAACGTTAGCCACAGTTCTGGGAACGTTCCCCGCTCGCTGGGATGTTCTTTGATTTGTGAAGCCCTCTAAGACAAATGTGTTTTGTGATATTGGGCAATATAAATACATTTGAATTGAATTGAACTTTGAGTCGAAGTTTCCTGTTTTGATGCAAGCTGCAGGAAGTTCAACTTTGTTCAACGACAACCAGCCAATGCTACGCAGTAAAATAGAGTTGTGTTTTCATCAAAGAGTACCCACATCCTTTACTCAAGTAGAAGTACAGATACTCGTGTTTAAAAATACTCTGGTGAAAGTAGAAGTACTGACTAAACTTCTTTACTCAAGTCAAAGTAAAGAGGCTTTGAAGTGTACTTCAGTAAAAAGTACCAATAGCTAGCAGCTGCTTTAAAGAGTACCTGACCTCCCTTTATATTAATAGAACAATAATGTCATTGTTAGCTAATGAATGTTTCCATGGTGAACAACGGCAACATGACAACGTTTCCATTGGTCCCTCTTCTTTAGAGAAGACCAGGAAGTGATGGATACACGGATCGTGTTCCAACCAATAGGCACGCAGTGACTCTAAAGAATAATGATCACGCCCCAACACACATTCAGACTAAAGGAACCAGCTGTTTGGAAAATGAGAGAAGTAGAAAGTACAGGTATTTGAGTTCAACATGTAAGAAGTAGAAAGTACAGGTATTTGTGTTCAACATGTGAGAAGTAGAAAGTACAGGTATTTGGGTTCAACATGTAAGAAGTAGAAAGTACAGGTATTTGGGTTCAACATGTAAGAAGTAGAAAGTACAGGTATTTGAGTTCAACATGTGAGAAGTAGAAAGTACAGGTATTTGGGTTCAACATGTGAGAAGTAGAAAGTACAGGTATTTGTGTTCAACATGTAAGAAGTAGAAAGTACAGGTATTTGTGTTCAACATGTAAGAAGTAGAAAGTACAGGTATTTGAGTTCAACATGTAAGAAGTAGAAAGTTCAGGTATTTGGGTTCAACATGTGAGAAGTAGAAAGTACAGGTATTTGGGTTCAACATGTAAGAAGTAGAAAGTACAGGTATTTGAGTTCAACATGTAAGAAGTAGAAAGTACAGGTATTTGTGTTCAACATGTGAGAAGTAGAAAGTACAGGTATTTGGGTTCAACATGTGAGAAGTAGAAAGTACAGGTATTTGGGTTCAACATGTAAGAAGTAGAAAGTACAGGTATTTGGGTTCGACATGTAGGAAGTAGAAAGTAAAAAGTCAACAGAAAAATAAGTAGAGTAAAGTACTGACACCAGAAAGATGTACTTAAGTACAGTAACAAAGTATTTGTACTCCACTACTTCCCACCTCTGGCTGACACAGATGTCACCTGTTTTCTAAGGGCATAACTTCACTCAGTGTCGTGTTATTATCGTACACACTATTGACATATTACTCATATCAGAGCCATGAAATCACTTGCTCTCGTTTGTTTAGCCTGAGGACAAATGTGGCGCCATGTGGCAAAACCATAATCAAACATCCTGAGCTATGACGTGAGGCTCTACGTGCAATCAGAGAACAATATTAACCAAAAGTAAATATAATTATATTTCAGACATTAACGTGATTCACGCTCTGAGTTTGTCTCTACGGGTTCCTGAACGTCACAGCGACACAACATGACCCAATGCAGGAGAGATTAATCAGCAGTCTCTCACCACATCCTGGTATTTGTAGAGTTTATGCAACTGTGTGGATTAGATAGATACAGTAGATTGATATTGTGGAAAATGTACTTATTTGTTTTCTTGCAAAGAGTTAGCTGGAAAGCGCTAAAGTCTGTATTGTAAATATGAAAGTAATCACTGAGAACAAGGAGAAACAGCTGTAGGCCTATCATACTTTTTAAATATACAGATTTAAAAAGAAGATACAAGATATTCATGTTGAGCTTTGGAGGTTTTGTTAGGTGGATTTTGATTTCCCTCGACAACACCAGGCTAACTGTTGTTATTTTCGTTTTATGCTAACGTGAAGCTAAGCTAACGTGAAGCTAAGCTAACGTACTTCTGATTTCTTCACTTTTGGGACAAAGACTTGAGAATGATATCAATTTGCCATCAATTGTAAAACAGCTGATAGTTTGCATTCCCTAGAAGTCAAGGCATTACTTAAAAGCATGACTGTGGTTAAATATGAGTAATGATTATGCAGAATAAGATATTTAAGGTTATATTCATTACATGCCACTTGTTAGATGCTTTTATCCAAGGGACTTCCATACATTCAGTACTGTGGGCAATCCCCACAGGAGCACTTTGGGGTGAAGTGTCTCAGGGACACACCGACATGCTGACTGCAGTGGGGTTTGAACCTGTGACCCCCTGATGCCACACCGACGCACTATCCACTGCGCCACATGCCTCCACAGATCCATATAAGGTGCCACAAGCTGCCAAACGTTTGATTAAAAAAGTGTTCGAGGTGTCTTAAAGATATTCTTCTTCATCAAGAACCAACGGGAGAGGATCTTTCTTTGTGTGTGTTTCAAATGTGAACTTCATATAAACGAAAACACCGGTTTTTACCAATAACATTCCTAGTGCTGCACGGAGCACACCAATAAAGCACAAGTGTACACAAGGACATGCTGACTGCAGTGGGACTCAAACTTGCTACCCCATGATTCAAAGTTCAGGCACTAAATTCAGCGCACAACCCACTGAGCCACAGTCTATATGACCCTTACCTGCCTCTGATTGGTTGGTAGATTGAGTAATGGGTCTTCAGTGCAATGGGCTTTTGTTTTGGGGTCAACGTGCTTTCGGACAAATGGGCTTTTGATTCTATAGCCGCGTTCACACTGCGGTACTTTTCCCACAAAGGTTCATGCGAACTTAGTTCATGCGAACTCTTTAGTTCGCATGAACTAAGTACAGATGGCGTTCACACCAGAAAAAGTCCCTGGGGAGGATGAGGCAAATGAAGCCGCTGACGTCACTTCTTCTTCTTCTGCTTTGGGTTTACTGGCAGGCCGCAAACCACTTCACGGCGTATACTGCCACCCGGAGTCCCCGGCCGGAAGTCCCCGGAGTTGGGGAAGGCTTCAGTAGAAGCTGCTGGGAGTCCCAGCAGCTTCTACTGAAGCCTTCCGAGTAAATCGCCAGAACGCCGACACCTCCTCATCTCCACCGCTCCCATGTGTTATTTTGTGTTGCCATAAGTTAGTCTCTCTGCGTTTCTGCGCTGGGCTAATGCTAATGCTAATGCTAATGCGAGGATAATAAAATGGCGGCTTCACAAAACTTTTTGGGAGTTTTACGGGGCGTGGTTTGCAATCCGCCCAGCCAATCAGGAATATAGCTCTTTTCTCACAAAAGAGCCGCTCGAAAGTCCCTGCTCTCTAGCAGGGACTTTCGAGGGGGTAAAAAGGTTCGCATGAACTACTTTTAGTACCGCTCTTTTTGGTGTGAACGCGATCATGAACTGATCGCATGAACCTTTGTGGGAAAAGTACCGCAGTGTGAACGCGGCTATTAGGAACGATATCATGACCTCCTCAGGACAGACCTATAACCCATCTGGAAGTGAAATGAACTATAGTACCTTGCATAGCAACAAAGAATATCTAATCAAATGTTGCGTGTTAATATATTCAGAGTGGAGGGATGTACAGGAAATAATGAATGTTCATGGGTGTGTCTCACAATGTCTCTAATAAGTAAGTGGAGCAGTTTCACAGTGAGTGGAGGTATGCTGTTTGCATTCCAGCTCCCACAGCGTGACTCACAACAACATGCTTTCGAGCAATCAGCGAACTTCAGCAGACATGCAAATGCTTCAGTGTCGGAGAAATATTCACTGTGAAGAGATTTAGAAGGTGGGAAGTAGTGGACTACAAATACTTTGTTACTGTACTTAAGTACATGTTTCTGGTATCAGTACTTTACTCCACCACTTATTTTTCTGACGACTTCTTACTTTGACTTCTTACATGTTGAACACAAATACCTGTACTTTCTACTTCTTACATGTTGAACACAAATACCTGTACTTTCTACTTCTTACATGTTGAACACAAATACCTGTACTTTCTACTTCTCACATGTTGAACACAAATACCTGTACTTTCTACTTCTTACATGTTGAACCCAAATACCTGTACTTTCTACTTCTTACACTTTGAACCCAAATACCTGTACTTTCTATTTCTTACATGTTGAACCCAAATACCTGAACTTTCTACTTCTTACATGTTGAACTCAAATACCTGTACTTTCTACTTCTTACATGTTGAACCCAAATACCTGTACTTTCTACTTCTTACATGTTGAACTCAAATACCTGTACTTTCTACTTCTCACATGTTGAACCCAAATACCTGTACTTTCTACTTCTTACATGTTGAACTCAAATACCTGTACTTTCTACTTCTTACATGTTGAACCCAAATACCTGAACTTTCTACTTCCTACCTTTTGAACACAAATACCTGTACTTTCTACTTCTTACATGTTGAACTCAAATACCTGTACTTTCTACTTCTTACATGTTGAACACAAATACCTGTACTTTCTACTTCTTACACTTTGAACCCAAATACCGCAGGTCAGTCATGTTTTCATTTGCCCTCCATCAGTTCTGGTATCTTTTCTAGTTAGCCCTAAAGTAATCTATATTATTTTATTTCGTAATGGTAATGTTAATGAACCCTCCGGTTTAGCTTCTTTGTGTAAGTAACTTGTAGTTCTGATGTTAAAACCGAACTTTTCAGGAATAGTAGCTAACTAGCTGTGGGCTAGCTGGTTTCAGTTGTTAGCCAGGGTTTGGCGGGCTAGTGTCAGTATATAATATAGATATCAATATAGATGTTTTTAAAGTAAATTCAGATTGAACATAGTAACAAAATGTAAATGATAGTGTCCGTGCAAAATATAAACCATTACTTATAGTGAAAACCGCCCCTGAATGATGGGATAGTAGACTAAAAGCTTTAGGAATCCAAACTATAACATATAATAAGTACCCTGTATCAAGATTGATGCAAAACAAGTATTTCCAAGGCACACCTTTATATGGTCATTATAGTTATACAAAATAAGAGAATAACAGAATAACAGGTATGAAATCATTCCAACTCATACTACAGTTTAAAAAGTGAGTGATTTGTAAAATATGCATAAAGAAAAAGTAAATCTGTTCAGTTCTGTTTCACATGGGTGTTGAGAGATGTATCCATAGATTTAGTCCCTAACGTTGCTCTCAAAGTGCACCAGATGGACGCTTTTAACTTCAACATTTAAAAAAAAAAAAATCTTCCCGGGGGAGCATGCCCCCGGACCCCCCCTAGAGGAGGTTAGGTCCGTCACCCGCCCACACCCCCGGTCAAATTGTCCCACCCACATTGAGGATGCTTCCTACACCCATGCCTGAGACACAGTTTCGTGACTATTGTTGTGTTCTGCCCCCACGGGCAGGGGCATGGGGGTTAACAGGTTTTAAAGTATCCAATGTGTTAGAATGGCAGGAAATTAGTATTCAAATTTGTATTGAATTTTTGGTCCCCCCCAATGTTGACCCCATGAATACGGCCCTGAAAGGATGTGTGTACTTTTGCCACCTCTCTAACGTTTGGCTAACACACACCACTGCATGGTATCTCTGCGTGTCATCTCGGTGTTGAATCACACGCAGCACAGAAGGTTACTCCAGCTCTGCAGATGTGTTTCTCTTCCTCTAGATCAGTCATTAAGTGAGCACATAAACAATCCTGCAGACACTCCCATGCACGGGTGAATGAAAACTGTTTTGTGAATGACAGGCATTCTGTGTCTGTCATTCACAACCTTTCACAACGAGGACGCGATTTTTTTGTTGGCAGTATCGGCCTGTTTACCATCACAGTGCACCGAAGCTGAGTTTACTTTAGTCCTTCGCTCAATGAGGAACTTTTAACTGGTTACGTAACAGTATCGATGTGTTTCTAAGGCCTCCATATGACCGATAGAAGTAAACAGACTATTAGCACATGCCTTCACAGTTAACCCTACTCTTAAAGGTGGGGTAGGTAAGTTTGAGAAACCAGCTCGAGATCGCCAGAATTTGAAAATACACAACCGGAGAAGATCTGCCACTTCCTCACAGAGCCCCTCCTCCAACACACACGAACGCGCACATGACCAATGAGGGCACGAGATAAGTTTGTGCCCCGATGGAAGGCTGACAGGCAGGTAGGCCATCCAGTTACTTTAGCCGGCTCAGATGATTGGTCGTGCTTTTTACAGTACTACGGGTTCCACTGATGATGTTTCTTTATGGATTTGTTGTCAAAGCACTTCAGATATTCATTGCTATCGGAATATAACAACAAGTGTATCTCGAGCCGGTTTCTGAAACGTACCTATCCCACCTTTAATGTTTCATGATCATGTGTAAAGGGTTTGGAGAAAGTCATCAGAATAGTTCCTCGTTTCTCTTACAGGAAGCTGAACCTGTATTAATCCCACATAGCCTGACTTGCTTAGCGTGGACCTGGATAAGAAAAGTGTTCAACATATTGGTGTTTCCTCACATTTTTAAATCACCTTTCAGCTGCTGGATGTTTGCATGTCTGCTGCTCCGTGCAGAACAACTCGGGACATTTGTGAGAAAAGGCCATAAGTCACGTGATCTTTGTTTGTCTCTGTAGCAGTTTGAAGAAGTCTTGATGCATTAGTTTGTCGATGGTGTTTTGTATTTGCAAACCACACTGTGTGCTAGTGAATCATTTGTAGAACTAGTTTAGTTTGTTTGTGGAGTTATGAAAACATCACAATCTCTCAGCGTCTAACCACCCATGAAGGCGACCAGGGGCCTGTACTGCGAAGCTGGTTCAACCTAACCTGGATATGTTTGAGTTAGCCGGTTGGCTTAATCCGAAACATACGCGCTCTCGCTAAACTGTCCTACGACGCGGGTTATCAAGTGGATCGCTCAAGCCAGCCGTGTCCTATCTAGTTAGGTGCGCGTTCACATGAAAGGGGTGGTATCTGGAGCATTCGACCAATCACAAACATGGAGAAGCGCACTGACAGCGCAGCGTCATACTTCCTGGATGAAAAGTGAACTTTAATACTAGTCAAATATGAAGAAGTTAAACTTTAAACATCCATGCCTTAAACACTTGATCCAGGATAAAAGCCTCAGAGCTGCAGCTGCAAGGTGAACACAGCTGGAACAGAACACGTGTTTGAATGCATACATCAACAGGTTTATGATATCACTGCCCGTCTAAAACACGATCTGACTTTCATTACATTTGTCTCGAGTGTTTTGTCAACTTAATGTGTTGCTTAAAATAATACTTCTGCATCCAGTCTGTGACACTGTGAGTGCTGCACGGCCAGACACGGCTCAGCTGACTCAGATCAGGAGATATATGATATATTATGAAGTGATATGCCGCGGACTGTACTTAATGTACTCTGATCCGGGTACTGATGTCGTGGCAGATATTTAAGTAAGCTTTCTTAACGCTAATGTTCTAATAGTCAGATGGCTCTGAAGATGGAGGTGATATTCTATTCATGTTCACGTTCACACAGTCGGTGATTTCTGCCGGCCGTCTTTCCTGCGACGGCAGCTTTCCTGTATTTCCTTTCTCCTGTAATATGACTTGATCGCTTTAAACTCCACACACTGAGCTCTGATTGGTCAGCAGGCGGTGCTTTCACTGAGTTGAGCTCTTAGCCTGCAACCTAACCTGGTCCCGACCAGGTTAGCTGCTTAGCATATATTACCATGGAGATCTAGCTGCTCAAAAGAGAACCAGCTTCGGATGACCGGAAAGCCGGAGTTTTCCCTGAATTTAGCCGGCTAAGCGAAAAACCTGCTTCGCAGTATACCCCCCTGGACTGATACCAGATCTGACTTAAATAACCATAACACTCACCTCTCTGTGCAACTCAGAACGATCTTCACTACGGTCCGCTGACTCGGTAGACGCTCTTAAACGTCGTCCAAAGACATTCCTGTGTGGGCAGGCGTCAGGGTAACTTGTTGATTCTCTTTGATGTTGTGTTTTTATTGTGTTTTTAGTACTTCTTAACACGTGGCTTGTGTGGTCATTTAATCTTTTATGATTCGTGTGATGTTTTAATGTTTTGTCAAGCACTTTGTGACTATGTCTGCCTTTTAAATAAACCCTACTTACTTACTTACTCACTCACTCACTTAATTACTTAATTACACTTACTTACTTACTTACTTAATTACTTACTTACTTACTTACTTACTTAATTACTTACTTACTTAATTACTTACTTACTTAATTACTTACTCACTTACTTAATTACTTACTTATCAATCAATCAATAAATCAATCAATCAATCAATGTTTATTTATAGCCCAATATCACAAATGTTACATTTGTCTCAGTGGTCTTCACAGTGTGTACAGAATATCAGTATGACAATACGACACCCTCTGTCCTTAGACCCTCTGTCCTTAGACCCTCTGTCCGTAGTCCCTCTGTCCTTAGACCCTCTGTCCTTAGACCCTCTGTCCTTAGACCCTCTGTTCGTAGTCCCTCTGTCCTTAGACCCTCTGTCCTTAGACCCTCTGTCCTTAGACCCTCACATCGTACAAGGAAATACTTCCAGAGAAAACCCACAGTTTAAGGGAACATGGGAGAAACCTCAGGGAGAGCAGCAGAGGAGGGATCCCTCTCCCAGGACGGACAGACGTGCAATAGATGCCGTGTGTAAATCCAAGAGATAATACATTTACAACATCAAATCACAAGTCATGATGATTGAGATACTTTAGTTGATGCATTAATTAAGGTATTGTTCCTGCATTAAGTCATGCATGAGGTCCCATTAATACCTGTACATTACTGATGGTACATGAAGTACTACATGAAGTACTACATGAAGGAAGTCATGCATTAAGTCATGCATTAAATCATGATGATTCATGTACCCTTACCATAAAGTGTTACCGAAACAACAAACCCTAGTTATATATTTGGATCCTTCAAAGTAACTTGTTTAGACGGCATGAGCAACCTTTGTGCCGTCATTTGACGCAATGGAGCCCTAATCTATTGCATCGACTTGCGAGGGAAAGAGAAATCAATGAGCTGTTTTTCAAATGGTCCTAAAAGATGTGATAAAAGCCAAACCAAGAGTTACGATCCTTTATTCATCGACTGATCAGAGACTACTGCTTGTTGCTTGGGCACTAGGAGAATAAAGGACTGTCTTTAGGAAAAGCAAGTGTGCTCCGTCAGCCCAGCAGATGTCTAAGAAACCACCAGAAGAAGAAACTTGTCGCCTTATTCTCGATTTATCCACTTTAGTAGGAATAAAGAGCAGCTCGCTCTTACATATATATATATATTGTGGGAAACGGTATTTCTCTGTCCGTAACGGAAAGATTGACCATAAGGTTGACTTTTGATCCGCGATCCTATCCAAAGAGAACGCGATCGAAGCCTCAGTGTTCTCACGTTGGATGAAACCCCCTTCCTGCGATCGGCTGTGTTCTTTCTGCGAATGCAAAGCGTTTGAATGTGCAGGCATGTGCGTGAGCGTGCGGATCACCAGGTGCTCAGAGCGGAGAGCGGCCGGAAACGTTCCACTTGTAAAGATGTTTGACAGACAGTTAAAAGGACTTTTGATTTACAGTCATAGAAATGCGGGGAACGTCAACAGGCCGTGGTGGCGCTTCCTCGAGTCTCTTTGAAGGATTCGCCCCGAGGCCATGTGGCAGCTCTTTACACTTCTGAATAAACTGCTTAAATCAAAGGACCTCAGTGCTGCCAGTCCGTGACATGATAACGGTTTGCTGCAACGACCAAAGAGGTGGTTTAAGACGCCTCAGATGTGTGCTGTTCTTTATTCTTTCCGTCTCTATTTAACGTGTCTGTTGATGATAAGGTACCAATAGAGCAGTGCATGCTGGGTCTTGAACGTGTGTTAATAAAACAACAGTGTGTTATTAACCCTGGCACTGATCTCCATAGTATTTATGTTGTTTCAGCTCTTCTCACTAAACTGCTTAAATCAAGGACATCAGTGCTGCCAGTCCGTTACATGATAACGGCCAAAAGCAAAGAGGTCGTTTTAAGCCGTCTCCGATGCCTTTATCCTAGCATGCCTGTTGATGCTAAGGTGGCAATAGAGCAGTGCATGCTGGGTCTTGAAAGTGTGTTATTAACCCCGGCACTGATCTCCATAGTATTTATGTTGTTTACTCAAGTGTAATTTAGGTTACGTTCAACATTGTAACAACGTTTCTCTGTTTCACAGCCGTGGTGTCTTTTGTTTTTCCAACCAGTTGCGGTTTGATCACGGCCACCATGAATCTGACAGCTAGAGTTCGTAACGTTCATCCATCTTTAATTTAAGGAGGAAAACTAGCAAACAACCTGTAGCCAATAGCTTTTGACGCGTTGGACTTGCTGGTTTGGGATGTTATGTAAATGGCTACAGATGTTTTCTTTGGCTTTATGTCCTATATGCTAATTCTCTGTTTTCTGATAAGCACTGATGGATTTTCCCTTGAGCGAGAGTAGACGTGATATTACTTGATTAGATTGGGACCACTACGTAGATACATGAGTTAGGGTTGAACGAGGGGGATCGTCCAATATGTCGTAGTGCACACTTCTTATTAAGAAAAGGTAATATAAAGGATCTAATTTGTGTTTTGCAGTGACAACAATGGGGGAGTAGAAGGATGACCTTGTGACTTAAGGAGTATAATGAACTATAGCTGATGCGTTTTGTCCTGTTCTGGGTTCCAGATTCCTTTCGTTTATCTCTCGGGAGGTTTTATGTATCCACAGGTTTTCTTTGCACAGCTGTTCCTCTGATATCTTTAAGATCCAGATGTATGCTGATGCATAACGGGGATCTGTCGCTATCAATATTGGTAGGAAACATCTGGATTGTTGCAAATTAAACTCGTTGTCCTGGGAGCTTTACCTTATTATTCATTACACATGTTGTGCTTTGTATATTATGTGAATCGACAGAAACCCGATTGGGTCGTGTTGCCATGAGAAAGCCGTCATTATCCTGTCTTTGAAGAACAGCTACAGACAGGTAATGGTGTTAAGTGTGTGTAGGTTGGCTCTCTAGGACACACATGTTTGTCACCTGCAGATGCACATTCCTGTCACAGCCACAGGTGTTTGCATCGGTGCAGAATGCAGACAGTCATGGAGGAAGCATCAATCAATCAATCAATGTTTATTTATACAGCTGTTATCATCGAGTCTGACAGATTACGTTTATCTCGCAGGCGATGGATTGTGAAATTGCGAGTAAGTGTAGGAGCCATGAAACTTAGAAAGTGATGCAATTAGTTTTGATACAAATTAAGTTTGTACTAGTTTATATTCTTGTTGTATGTGTAATGGTTTGTCTGATTATCACGTATTATTGTGAATGTGTGTGGGTGTGCGTGTGTGTGTGTGTGTGTGTGAATGTGTGTGTGTGTGTGTGTGTGTGTGCGTGTGTGTGTGTGTGTGTGTGTCTTTTTACCAATAAATGCATGCATAGATAGATATTGACTATGTGTGTATGTTCAAAACCTGTCAGTGTTTATCCCTATCTGTGTGTGTGTGTGTGTGTGTGTGTGTGTGTGTGTGTGTGTATGTGTGTGTGTACGTTGTACTAAGTTGATCATTTTTTTATAGTCTCTCTGTGACTTTGTTTGTTTCATGAAGTCGCTCCAACAAGCATAACTTTAAAATGCTTACACATGTATAAACGTGTCTTGTTTAATTAAAACAGTGCCGAGCATCTGACTGGAAACCATTTATAGTTTGGATTCATATTGCTGTGTTCATTTATATGGATTCAGATAAAGACGTAAGAGGAGGCATCTCGTTTGTTGACGTTGACACTGATACGTTTGCATTTGTTATTAATGTTGGCTCTTCATGTGATACATTTCTAATTGTGTTTTAATTATGGTGCGTGATGAACATTTAAACTTGATTAATTCACTGAAGGAGCGCCTTCATCAAGCAGGGGTCAGACACTGTAGGTGAGATTTGATTATCCTGCTAATGTTCAGGTGTATATCAGTATGTAGTGTCTCTACTTTAAAGAGTCCTCTCCTGCTGATGTTCAGGTGTATATCAGTATGTAGTGTCTCTACTTTAAAGAGTCCTCTCCTGCTGATGTTCAGGTGTATATCAGTATGTCGTGTCTCTACTTTAAAGAGTCCTCTCCTGCTGATGTTCAGGTGTATATCAGTATGTAGTGTCTCTACTTTAAAGAGTCCTCTCCTGCTGATGTTCAGGTGTATATCAGTATGTAGTGTCTCTACTTTAAAGAGTCCTCTCCTGCTGATGTTCAGGTGTATATCAGTATGTAGTGTCTCTACTTTAAAGAGTCCTCTCCAGCTGATGTTCAGGTGTATATCAGTATGTAGTATCTCTACTTTAAAGAGTCCTCTCCTGCTGATGTTCAGGTGTATATCAGTATGTAGTGTCTCTACTTTAAAGAGTCCTCTCCTGCTGATGTGCAGGTGTATATCAGTATGTAGTGTCTCTACTTTAAAGAGTCCTCTCCAGCTGATGTTCAGGTGTATATCAGTATGTAGTATCTCTACTTTAAAGAGTCCTCTCCTGCTGATGTTCAGGTGTATATCAGTATGTAGTGTCTCTACTTTAAAGAGTCCTCTCCTGCTGATGTTCAGGTGTATATCAGTATGTAGTGTCTCTACTTTAAGAGTCCTCTCCTGATGATGTTCAGGTGTATATCAGTATGTAGTGTCTCTACTTTAAAGAGTCCTCTCCTGCTGATGTTCAGGTGTATATCAGTATGTAGTGTCTCTACTTTAAAGAGTCCTCTCCTGCTGATGTTCAGGTGTATATCAGTATGCAGTGTCTCTACTTTAAAGAGTCCTCTCCTGCTGATGTTCAGGTGTATATCAGTATGTAGTGTCTCTACTTTAAAGAGTCCTCTCCTGCTGATGTTCAGGTGTATATCAGTATGTAGTGTCTCTACTTTAAAGAGTCCTCTCCTGCTGATGTTCAGGTGTATATCAGTATGTAGTGTCTCTACTTTAAAGAGTCCTCTCCTGCTGATGTTCAGGTGTATATCAGTATGTAGTGTCTCTACTTTAAAGAGTCCTCTCCTGCTGATGTTCAGGTGTATATCAGTATGTAGTGTCTCTACTTTAAAGAGTCCTCTCCTGCTGATGTTCAGGTGTATATCAGTGTGTAGTGTCTCTACTTTAAAGAGTCCTCTGCTGCTGATGTTCAGGTGTATATCAGTATGTAGTGTCTCTACTTTAAAGAGTCCTCTCCTGCTGATGTTCAGGTGTATATCAGTATGTAGTGTCTCTACTTTAAAGAGTCCTCTCCTGCTGATGTTCAGGTGTATATCAGTATGTAGTGTCTCTACTTTAAAGAGTCCTCTCCTGCTGATGTTCAGGTGTTTATCAGTATGTAGTGTCTCTACTTTAAAGAGTCCTCTCCTGATGATGTTCAGGTGTATATCAGTATGTAGTGTCTCTACTTTAAAGAGTCCTCTCCTGCTGATGTTCAGGTGTATATCAGTATGTCGTGTCTCAACTTTAAAGAGTCCTCTCCTGCTGATGTTCAGGTGTATATCAGTATGTAGTGTCTCTACTTTAAAGAGTCCTCTCCTGCTGATGTTCAGGTGTATATCAGTATGTAGTGTCTCTACTTTAAAGAGTCCTCTCCTGCTGATGTTTCAGGTGTATATCAGTATGTAGTATCTCTACTTTAAAGAGTCCTCTCCTGCTGATGTTCAGGTGTATATCAGTATGTAGTGTCTCTACTTTAAATAGTCCTCTCCTGCTGATGTTCAGGTGTATATCAGTATGTAGTGTCTCTACTTTAAAGAGTCCTCTCCTGATGATGTTCAGGTGTATATCAGTATGTAGTGTCTCTACTTTAAAGAGTCCTCTCCTGCTGATGTTCAGGTGTATATCAAGTATGTAGTGTCTCTACTTTAAAGAGTCCTCTCCTGCTGATGTTCAGGTGATATCAGTATGTAGTGTCTCTACTTTAAAGAGTCCTCTCCTGCTGATGTTCAGGTGTATATCAGTATGTAGTGTCTCTACTTTAAAGAGTCCTCTCCTGCTGATGTTCAGGTGTATATCAGTATGTAGTGTCTCTACTTTAAAGAGTCCTCTCCTGCTGATGTTCAGGTGTATATCAGTATGTAGTGTCTCTACTTTAAAGATTCCTCTCCTGCTGATGTTCAGGTGTATATCAGTATGTAGTGTCTCTACTTAAAGAGTCCTCTCCTGCTGATGTTCAGGTGTATATCAGTATGTAGTGTCTCTACTTTAAAGAGTCCTCTCCAGCTGATGTTCAGGTGTATATCAGTATGTAGTATCTCTACTTTAAAGAGTCCTCTCCTGCTGATGTTCAGGTGTATATCAGTATGTAGTGTCTCTACTTTAAAGAGTCCTCTCCTGCTGATGTTCAGGTGTATATCAGTATGTAGTGTCTCTACTTTAAAGAGTCCTCTCCTGATGATGTTCAGGTGTATATCAGTATGTAGTGTCTCTACTTTAAAGAGTCCTCTCCTGCTGATGTTCAGGTGTATATCAGTATGTAGTGTCTCTACTTTAAAGAGTCCTCTCCTGCTGATGTTCAGGTGTATATCAGTATGCAGTGTCTCTACTTTAAAGAGTCCTCTCCTGCTGATGTTCAGGTGTATATCAGTATGTAGTGTCTCTACTTTAAAGAGTCCTCTCCTGCTGATGTTCAGGTGTATATCAGTATGTAGTGTCTCTACTTTAAAGAGTCCTCTCCTGCTGATGTTCAGGTGTATATCAGTATGTAGTGTCTCTACTTTAAAGAGTCCTCTCCTGCTGATGTTCAGGTGTATATCAGTATGTAGTGTCTCTACTTTAAAGAGTCCTCTCCTGCTGATGTCTAGGTGTATATCAGTATGTAGTGTCTGTACTTTAAAGAGTCCTCTCCCTGCTGATGTTCAGGGTATATCAGTGTGTAGTGTCTCTACTTTAAAGAGTCCTCTGCTGCTGATGTTCAGGTGTATATCAGTATGTAGTGTCTCTACTTTAAAGAGTCCTCTCCTGCTGATGTTCAGGTGTATATCAGTATGTAGTGTCTCTACTTTAAAGAGTCCTCTCCTGCTGATGTTCAGGTGTATATCAGTATGTAGTGTCTCTACTTTAAAGAGTCCTCTCCTGCTGATGTTCAGGTGTATATCAGTATGTAGTGTCTCTACTTTAAAGAGTCCTCTCCTGATGATGTTCAGGTGTATATCAGTATGTAGTGTCTCTACTTTAAAAGAGTCCTCTCCTGCTGATGTTCAGGTGTATATCAGTATGTAGTGTCTCTACTTAAAGAGTCCTCTCCTGCTGATGTTCAGGTGTATATCAGTATGTAGTGTCTCTACTTTAAAGAGTCCTCTCCTGCTGATGTTCAGGTGTATATCAGTATGTAGTGTCTCTACTTTAAAGAGTCCTCTCCTGCTGATGTTCAGGTGTATATCAGTATGTAGTAGTCTCTACTTTAAAGAGTCCTCTCCTGCTGATGTTCAGGTGTATATCAGTATGTAGTGTCTCTACTTTAAATAGTCCTCTCCTGCTGATGTTCAGGTGTATATCAGTATGTAGTGTCTCTACTTTAAAGAGTCCTCTCCTGCTGATGTGCAGGTGTATATCAGTATGTAGTGTCTCTACTTTAAAGAGTCCTCTCCTGCTGATGTTCAGGTGTATATCAGTATGTAGTGTCTCTACTTTAAGAGTCCTCTCCCTGCTGATTGTTCAGGTGTATATCAGTATGTAGTGTCTCTACTTTAAAGAGTCCTCTCCTGGTGATGTTCAGGTGTATATCAGTATGTAGTGTCTCTACTTTAAAGAGTCCTCTCCTGCTGATGTTCAGGTATATATCAGTATGTAGGGTTCTCTACTTTAAAGAGTCCTCTCCTGCTGATGTGCAGTTGTATATCAGTATGTAGTGTCTCTACTTTAAAAGAGTCCTCTCCTGCTGATGTTCAGGTGTATATCAGTGTGTAGTGTCTCTACTTTAAAGAGTCCTCTGCTGCTGATGTCCAGGTGTATATCAGTATGTAGTGTCTCTACTTTACAAGAGTCCTCTCCTGCTGATGTGCAGGTGTATATCAGTATGTAGTGTCTCTACTTTAAAGAGTCCTCTCCTGCTGATGTTCAGGTGTATATCAGTATGTAGTGTCTCTACTTTAAAGAGTCCTCTCCTGCTGATGTTCAGGTGTATATCAGTATGTAGTGTCTCTACTTTAAAGAGTCCTCTCCTGATGATGTTCAGGTGTATATCAGTATGTAGTGTCTCTACTTTAAAGAGTCCTCTCCTGCTGATGTTCAGGTGTATATCAGTATGTAGTGTCTCTACTTTAAAGAGTCCTCTCCTGCTGATGTTCAGGTGTATATCAGTATGTAGTATCTCTACTTTAAAGAGTCCTCTCCTGCTGATGTTCAGGTGTATATCAGTATGTAGTGTCTCTACTTTAAAGAGTCCTCTCCTGCTGATGTTCAGGTGTATATCAGTATGTAGTGTCTCTACTTAAAGAGTCCTCTCCTGCTGATGTTCAGGTGTATATCAGTATGTAGTGTCTCTACTTTAAAGAGTCCTCTCCTGCTGATGTTCAGGTGTATATCAGTATGTAGTGTCTCTACTTTAAAGAGTCCTCTCCTGCTGATGTTCAGCTGTATATCAGTATGTAGTGTCTCTACTTTAAAGGGTCCTCTCCTGCTGATGTTCAGGTGTATATCAGTATGTAGTGTCTCTACTTTAAAGAGTCCTCTCCTGCTGATGTTCAGGTGTATATCAGTATGTAGTGTCTCTACTTTAAAGAGTCCTCTCCTGCTGATGTTCAGGTGTATATCAGTATGTAGTGTCTCTACTTTAAAGAGTCCTCTCCTGCTGATGTTCAGCTGTATATCAGTATGTAGTGTCTCTACTTTAAAGAGTCCTCTCCTGCTGATGTTCAGGTGTAATCAGTATGTAGTGTCTCTACTTTAAAGGAGTCCTCTCCTGCTGATGTTCAGGTGTATATCAGTATGTAGTGTCTCTACTTTAAAGAGTCCTCTCCTGATTGATGTTCAGGTGTATATCAGTATGTAGTGTCTCTACTTTAAAGAGTCCTCTCCTGCTGATGTTCAGGTGTATATCAGTATGTAGTGTCTCTACTTTAAAGAGTCCTCTCCTGGTGATGTTCAGGTGTATATCAGTATGTAGTGTCTCTACTTTAAAGAGTCCTCTCCTGCTGATGTTCAGGTGTATATCAGTATGTAGTGTCTCTACTTTAAAGAGTCCTCTCCTGCTGATGTTCAGGTGTATATCAGTATGTAGTGTCTCTACTTTAAAGAGTCCTTCCTGATGATGTTCAGGTGTATATCAGTATGTAGTGTCTCTACTTTAAAGAGTCCTCTCCTGCTGATGTTCAGGTGTATATCAGTATGTAGTCTCTACTTTAAAGAGTCCTCTCCTGCTGATGTTCAGGTGTATATCAGTATGTAGTGTCTCTACTTTAAAGAGTCCTCTCCTGCTGATGTTCAGGTGTATATCAGTATGTAGTGTCTCTACTTTAAAGAGTCCTCTCCTGCTGATGTTCAGGTGTATATCAGTATGTAGTGTCTCTACTTTAAAGAGTCCTCTCCTGCTGATGTTCAGGTGTATATCAGTATGTAGTGTCTCTACTTTAAAGAGTCCTCTCCTGCTGATGTTCAGGTGTATGACACACTCTACTTCAACTGTCAGCTTGTTTTCCACCATCATGCCAGAAAACTGGATCGGCCGCGGCCAAAAACAACACTGTCGAATTATCTGCAGTCGACTTCTGCGGCTTAGCATTTATCAACCTTGACAATCAGAGTGATTTCTCCTGAGATGAAGACAAACACGGCTAAACGTGAACACCGAGTGTCAGAGGTTGATTTAGTGGATCGCTGGCATGCCTTCACAGTTCTCTCTCCGCGGCTTGGCTCCTGATGATCAACAAGTCCTAAACTCCACACAACAGGTACGTGGGCGGCAAACGGAGATTAACTGCCGTTGCAAAACCGAACTCTTTTGACAGGATACGTTACAACTTGCATTTGTTTTGAGTAATGTGAAGACTGCAGGAACACCCGTTATATTAGTGCAATGTTTTTATTTTCTTAAATCAAAAAACAGGCCTGTGTCAAATGCTGCTATTATGTGGCTGACAGGGAAATGACAGGCTGAGAACTGATTACATCAGGTGCACACTGATATCATTGTGCAATCGGGTAATAAATGTCATTCACTATGCATTACATGGTAGAACACTTAAATCAGAATGCTTATGGTGCCATGCCATAGTTTGAAGGCCTTAGACTCCAGATAAATGTCCCAATGCACCGAAAACCAGTTTGTCTGACAGTCCTTTATTCTACAAATTTCCATGAGCCCCAAAAACCACTCTTTCTGCAACAAAACAAAGTGATAGCGTGACCTGGCATGACCTGCCTACAGAGCCTCTGATTGGCTAACAGTGACTGCTATATGAAATGTAATGTTATAAAGCTGGCCTTTTAGTTACACTGAACAAAAAGATAAACGCAACACTTTTGTTTTTGCTCCCATTTTTCATGAGATGAACTCAAAGATCTAAAACATTTTCTATAAACACAAAATAACCATTTCTCTCAAATATTGTTCACAAATCTGAAAGAATCTGTGATAGTGAGCACTTCTCCTTTGCCGAGATAATCCATCCCACCTCACAGGGGTGGCATATCAAGATGCTGATTAGACAGCATGATTATTGCATAGGTGTGCCTTAGGCTGGCCACAATAAAAGGCCACTCTGAAACGTGCAGTTTTGCTTTATTGGGGGGGTCTGGGGGGGTCCGGAAACCAGTCAGTATCTGGTGTGAGGGGTAGGGTAGGGTAGGGTTAGGGTAGGGTAGGTTAGGGTAGGGGTAGGGTTAGGGTTAGGGTAATGTTGTGAATCGAGTGGCCCATGGTGGTGGTGGGGTTATGGTATTGGCGTATGTAATGGACGACGAACACAGGCCACTCGATTCACAACATTACCCTAACCCTACCGCTAACCCTACCCCTAAAACCTACCCCTACCTCTCACACCAGATACTGACTAGTTTTCGGACCCCCCCAGACCCCCCCAATAAAGCAAAACTGCACGTTTCAGAGTGGCCTTTTATTGTGGCCAGCCTAAGGCACACCTGTGCAATAATCATGCTGTCTAATCAGCATCTTGATATGCCACACCTGTGAGGTGGGATGGATTATCTCGGCAAAGGAGAAGTGCTCACTATCACAGATTTTTTCAGATTTTTGAACAATATTTGAGAGAAATGGTTATTTTGTGTTTATAGAAAATGTTTTAGATCTTTGAGTTCATCTCATGAAAAATGGGAGCAAAAACAAAAGTGTTGCGTTTATATTTTTGTTCAGATAGATGGATGGATGGATAGATGGATGGAGAGATGGATGGATGGATGAATGGATGGAGAGATAGATGGATGGATATATTATTAGGCATTATGTGGGAATGCTTAAACCTTACCAATGAAGGCAACCAGTCCAAAATATAAACCAAATATTACTCTATTTACTAATCAGCAGTATGAACTGTGCATCTCTGCAGCCAGCCCTCTGTCATGGTGGATAACTCTCTGATGCTCCTGCTGTCTGCACTTTGGTTTCCAAACTCTTATTGAATTAATTTTTTCCGAGTTGTTTTTCCAAAGCAGGAAATTCCACTATCAAAGTGAGAGTGTGTTTCTGGTTTAAGGTTTAAGGTTTGGCTCCAAAGAAAGTACATTTGTTAAATGATTAAAAAAAATCAGCGTAGTAATTCCGAGGTTCAAGAGAGGAGAATATGGTTATAATTTCCACCAGACAAAATAACATTTATATATATTTTACTAACCAGTTAGAATAATGGACGATAAATAAAGACGAGTCAGGGCGGAACTACATTTTGCAGCTGCTTTTGAACACTGCTTCTTTTGCTTAATGTTTTTTTTTTACAAACCTTGAAGTTGAAAAATAGCCTTTAGTCTAAATCGTGCACTTTTTTACCATGTATTAAATGATTTGCTCTTTCTAAACCAAAACGTGCCTTATAACAACACAAATCAACGCTTGAAGTTTTAAAAAGTATATTTCCTTTTTTTTGAGGCATTTTCATTACCTGCATGTCAGGGGTCAGCTGAAGTTCTGACACGCATGCTACTACAGGTTATAATTTCACTTCATGAATTATGTAGTGTGAAATTCATGACCTAGAAAAACGCAACATTGCTCAATAAGTGCAGGTTGGAACAGCCTCTGTCTGAGAATCGAAGCCACAGGCGCAGAAAACCTTAACGTTTATTTAACCAGATCAAATGTGTCAGCATGGAAGTCACTGCAGAAACTCTTCATCAATCTCTGGGGTGAAGCAGAGCAAAAGTAAAGTAAAGAAGTATGGGCTTCGAAATGTCCTTCAGTAAAAAGTACCCATAACTAGCAGCTGCTTTAAAGAGTACCTGACCTCCCTTTATATCAATAGAACAATAATGTAATTGTTAGCTAATGAATGTTTCCATGCTGAACAACGGCAACATGACAACGTTTCCATTGGTCCCTCTTCTTAAAGCCCCTGTCACACTGTCCCGAAATTGACACCCGATGGACACACGATAAAGGAAATGTTCAAATTCGGCTGTGATCGTAGCAACATCGGGCCGTTCGTGAGGGCATCTAAGCCATCGTATGACCGCCGGTGGAGTTTCTCAGGCTCCGGCAGCAACTTCGTGAGCGGCAACTTCGTAAGGCACTCGTGAGGGCATCTTGTCAAATCGTGTCATCTTCGTGTTATCATCGGTGCATTCATCCCTCACTCTGATCGGGGCGAATGCCCGATGGCACCGAGGATAACGATGCCCTCACGATGGCCTTACGAAGGGCAAAATTGACACACGAATTCAACACGAAAATGAACCTTCGCAAGGTCCTTCGGCAATTTTGGCATGCCAAAGATTTTGCCACCGCTCACGAAGTTGCTGCCGGAGCCTGAGAAACTCCACCGGCGGTCATACGATGGCTTAAGATGCCCTCACGAATGGCCCGATGTTGCTACGATCACAGCCGAATTTGAACATTTCCTTTATCGTGTGTCCATCGGGTTGTTTTATTGCACAACAAAATCATGTAAACATATTATGTAAATAACCCAATTTGTGTTCTGTGAAACTAAAAAGGATATAATATATTATTTTGAAGGAGAGTTGACAGGAAGTTGTTGTTGCTATGGAAACAACAGACGGAAAAACGTAATATTTTCTACATATAAAGACGGAGAAAGTAAAGAACAAAGTCTGAAGATATCAGTACAGTATCATAGTACTGTAACATAATTGTTTGTGGTACTTTCGTTGCAGTTGTATGTCTTAAATGTAATGTAAATGTTGCCTTCGTGTGTGGTTCGGGGCCATCTTCGTGCGAAATTCACAATTCATATTCGTGTGTCCATCGGGTGTACATTTCGGGACAGTGACAGGGCCTTCAGAGAAGACCAGGAAATGATGGAGACACGGATCGTGTTCAAATCAATAGGCACGTGTTGGCTAACCCTGATTTGGAGTCATGTTCTAAAAATAGCTTGCCAAGCAAATCCAAAATGTAAAAACTACACAATACAAAAAAGGAAATGTAATTAAAAGAATCTAGCCTATGCATAAACGAAACCTCAATCATAGCAAACTCTATCTACTTACTACAACTCTATATCTATCTAACACCCCTCCTCCCCCCACCCCACAATGAATATCGACCAATCACGTTCTTGCTTGATTTGCGGGACCAGCGTTGCAGTCGGGAAGAAAAGCAATGTGGAGCGGCAGCTCACCGCACACTTCATAAGAGTGTGACCTTTCCTTCTGGCAGAATCTGCACATCAGCCCCATTGAACAGCCGAGTCGTGCAGCCTATGCAGCACATGAGGGGCAGAGCTTTACTCCGTGTGTGTTGCAACTTGCATATATATTTATTGCACTTGACGCACACACGCATGGCATAATTTCCACTGGGGACAGGGGGGACATTTCCCCCCCACTTTTCGAAATCCCGTTTGTGTCTCCCCACTTTACAAATTTTATTATTATTTTTTAACGCAAGCCGTCATCGCCACGGATGAGCGAGTGAGAGAGAGAGACGAACGAGAGAGCTAGAGAGCACATCACCTTTATCTATTTAATACAGATAAAGTAAGAAATCATTCCAATGTGTACGATAGGACAGTAACAAAACAAAAAACTGTTTAAAAGGGGAGTGATTAGTAAAATATGCATAAATAGAAAGAAAGAATCCTAACTAGGTAACATAAGATAAGAATACCGTCCCGTCCACACGGCGGCGTGCGTTGAAGCTTGCCGGCGGCGTGTCTGAACTCGACCAACAACCAATCACCTGAATCTCCCGCCCCGGACACACAAGCAGCGGTTTGATTGGCTAGAGCTTGTACTGGCATATGATTCGATTGGCTGACGCTTCTGCCTTGGCTTCAAAAGTTGAAGATTGCTCAACTTTTGCAGCGAGCCACGCCAGCAAAGCTTCGCTTCCCACAATGCAGTTTGGCGAAAAGTGACGTCAGCTGTAAGTAATTCTTGAACCCTGAGAGCAGGAGAGACTGAAAAGAGTCATAAAAGTTAACAGCATTTAATCACACAAAAGATGCGGTGGTGTAAATTAAATTTGCGAGTGGCGGCTCTCCCCCCATGCGTCCGGTCAGCCCAGGTCAGGGGGAAGAAGAGCTCAATTCTTGGCTTGCCCTTCCTGTTGTCATCTGAGGTCTTCTCCTATTGGCCGGCGTCGTGGGGGGGTCCAATGCAATTCCTGCCTTTTTCTATTGTTAAAGGAATGGTATGCTCATGACACTCATTTTTTAAAAATTATCATCCGATAAAACAGACCAGTCTCTGCCAGTCTCTCTCTTTTTTTTTTTAATCCGATGACATTATCAGTGATTTTAAACTGATTATATACCGAAATAACATCAACACTGTGGGCGCCGCCATTTCCCGGACGTGACGTAATCCATGCGTTTGGTTTTCGAAGACACGTTGATCTCCATGTTATTTACTGTAGTTTCTCTCTTCAAATATGCCTCACTGTATCCGAAATATTGCCACAATTCGGATAGGAACAATCCATGGAATGCTCGGTTCCATCTGTTGCCAAAAGGTAAGCGTAAGAAGTACATTCGGAGGCAGTGGCTAGCGAAATGTGGCCGACCCGAACCGAGAGATTTACAGGCTCATGTATGCAGCGAACATTTCACATTTCCGGACGACTACTCTGAGAGTATGATCAAACATAACATGGGATTTAAAGAACAACCATTACTCAATGGAGATGCAGTACCATCGGTCTTTCTGGTGTCATCACCGACCAGGACACCAGTTCGGCCAGTAGAGAATCGCCTCTGCAAGTGTGAAGCGACGGAGGAGCAGAAGTAGTGCTGGAGTAAGGCTGATGTTCAGGTGTATATCAGTATGTAGTGTCTCTACTTTAAAGAGTCCTCTCCTGATGATGTTCAGGTGTATATCAGTATGTAGTGTCTCTACTTTAAAGAGTCCTCTCCTGCTGATGTTCGGTGTATATCAGTATGTAGTGTCTCTACTTTAAAGAGTCCTCTCCTGCTGATGTTCAGGTGTATATCAGTATGTAGTGTCTCTACTTAAAGAGTCCTCTCCTGGTGATGTTCAGGTGTATATCAGTATGTAGTGTCTCTACTTTAAAGAGTCCTCTCCTGCTGATGTTCAGGTGTATATCAGTATAGTGTCTCTACTTTAAAGAGTCCTCTCCTGCTGATGTTCAGTGTATATCAGTATGTAGTGTCTCTACTTTAAAGAGTCCTCTCCTGCTGATGTTCAGGTGTATATCAGTGTAGTGTCTCTACTTTAAAGAGTCCTCTCTGCTGATGTTCAGGTGATATCAGTATGTAGTGTCTCTACTTTAAAGAGTCCTCTCCTGCTGATGTTCAGGTGTATATCAGTATGTAGTGTCTCTACTTTAAAGAGTCCTCTCCTGCTGATGTTCAGGTGTATATCAGTATGTAGTGTCTCTACTTTAAAGAGTCCTCTCCTGCTGATGTTCAGGTGTATATCAGTATGTAGTGTCTCTACTTTAAAGAGTCCTCTCCTGCTGATGTTCAGGTGTATATCAGTATGTAGTGTCTCTACTTTAAAGAGTCCTCTCCTGCTGATGTTCAGGTGTATATCAGTATGTAGTGTCTCTACTTTAAAGAGTCCTCTCCTGCTGATGTTCAGGTGTATATCAGTATGTAGTGTCTACTTTAAAGAGTCCTCTCCTGCTGATGTTCAGGTGTATATCAGTATGTAGTGTCTCTACTTTAAAGAGTCCTCTCCTGCTGATGTTCAGGTGTATATCAGTATGTATGTCTCTACTTTAAAGAGTCCTCTCCTGCTGATGTTCAGGTGTATATCATATGTAGTGTCCTACTTTAAAGAGTCCTCTCCTGCTGATGTTCAGGTGTATATCAGTATGTAGTGTCTCTACTTTAAAGAGTCCTCTCCTGCTGATGTTCAGCTGTATATCAGTATGTAGTGTCTCTACTTTAAAGGTCCTCTCCTGCTGATGTTCAGGTGTATATCAGTATGTAGTGTCTCTACTTTAAAGAGTCCTCTCCTGCTGATGTTCAGGTGTATATCAGTATGTAGTGTCTCTACTTTAAAGAGTCCTCTCCTGCTGATGTTCAGGTATATCAGTATGTAGTGTCTCTCCTTTAAGAGTCCTCTCCTGCTGATGTTCAGCTGTATATCAGTATGTAGTGTCTCTACTTTAAAGAGTCCTCTCCTGCTGATGTTCAGGTGTATATCAGTATGTAGTGTCTCTACTTTAAAGAGTCCTCTCCTGCTGATGTTCAGGTGTATATCAGTATGTAGTGTCTCTACTACTTAAAGAGTCCTCTCCTGCTGATGTTCAGGTGTATATCAGTATGTAGTGTCTCTACTTTAAAGAGTCCTCTCCTGCTGATGTTCAGGTGTATATCAGTATGTAGTGTCTCTACTTTAAAGAGTCCTCTCCTGCTGATGTTCAGGTGTATATCAGTATGTAGTGTCTCTACTTTAAAGAGTCCTCTCCTGCTGATGTTCAGGTGTATATCAGTATGTAGTGTCTCTACTTTAAAGAGTCCTCTCCTGCTGATGTTCAGGTGTATATCAGTATGTAGTGTCTCTACTTTAAAGAGTCCTCTCCTGATGATGTTCAGGTGTATATCAGTATGTAGTGTCTCTACTTTAAAGAGTCCTCTCCTGCTGATGTTCAGGTGTATATCAGTATGTAGTGTCTCTACTTTAAAGAGTCCTCTCCTGCTGATGTTCAGGTGTATATCAGTATGTAGTGTCTCTACTTTAAAGAGTCCTCTCCTGCTGATGTTCAGGTGTATATCAGTATGTAGTGTCTCTACTTTAAAGAGTCCTCTCCTGCTGATGTTCAGGTGTATATCAGTATGTAGTGTCTCTACTTTAAGAGTCCTCTCCTGCTGATGTTCAGTGTATATCAGTATGTAGTGTCTCTACTTTAAAGAGTCCTCTCCTGCTGATGTTCAGGTGTATGACACACTCTACTTCAACTGTCAGCTTGTTTCCACCATCATGCCAGAAAACTGGATCGGCGCGGCCAAAAACAACACTGTCGAATTATCTGCAGTCGACTTCTGCGGCTTAGCATTTATCAACCTTGACAATCAGAGTGATTTCTCCTGAGATGAAGACAAACACGGCTAAACGTGAACACCGAGTGTCAGAGGTTGATTTAGTGGATCGCTGGCATGCCTTCACAGTTCTCTCTCCGCGGCTTGGCTCCTGATGATCAACAAGTCCTAAACTCCACACAACAGGTACGTGGGCGGCAAACGGAGATTAACTGCCGTTGCAAAACCGAACTCTTTTGACAGGATACGTTACAACTTGCATTTGTTTTGAGTAATGTGAAGACTGCAGGAACACCCGTTATATTATGCAATGTTTTTATTTTCTTAAATCAAAAAACAGGCCTGTGTCAAATGCTGCTATTATGTGGCTGACAGGGAAATGACAGGCTGAGAACTGATTACATCAGGTGCACACTGATATCATTGTGCAATCGGGTAATAAATGTCATTCACTATGCATTACATGGTAGAACACTTAAATCAGAATGCTTATGGTGCCATGCCATAGTTTGAAGGCCTTAGACTCCAGATAAATGTCCCAATGCACCGAAAACCAGTTTGTCTGACAGTCCTTTATTCTACAAATTTCCATGAGCCCCAAAAACCACTCTTTCTGCAACAAAACAAAGTGATAGCGTGACCTGGCATGACCTGCCTACAGAGCCTCTGATTGGCTAACAGTGACTGCTATATGAATGTTTACATAAAGCTGGCCTTTTAGTTACACTGAACAAAAATATAAACGCAACACTTTTGTTTTTGCTCCCATTTTTCATGAGATGAACTCAAAGATCTAAAACATTTTCTATAACACAAAATAACCATTTCTCTCAAATATTGTTCACAAATCTGAAAAAACTGTGATAGTGAGCACTTCTCCTTTGCCGAGATAATCCATCCCACCTCACAGGTGTGGCATATCAAGATGCTGATTAGACAGCATGATTATTGCACAGGTGTGCCTTAGGCTGGCCACAATAAAAGGCCACTCTGAAACGTGCAGTTTTGCTTTATTGGGGGGGTCTGGGGGGGTCCGAAAACCAGTCAGTATCGGTGGAGGGTAGGGTAGGGTAGGGTTGGTAGGGTTAGGGGTAGGAGGGTTAGGGTTAGGTAATGTTGTGAATCGAGTGGCCCATTGGTGGTGGTGGGGTTATGGTATTGCGTATGTAATGGACGACGAACACAGGCCAACTCGATTCAAACATTACCCTAACCCTACCGATAACCCTACCCCTAAAACCTACCCCTACCATCTCACACCAGATACTGACTAGTTTTCGGGACCCCCCCAGACCCCCCCAATAAAGCAAAACTGCACGTTTCAGAGTGGCCTTTATTGTGGCCAGCCTAAGGCACACTGTGCAATAATCATGTCTGTCTAATCAGCATCTTGATATGCCACACCTGTGAGGTGGGATGGATTATCTCGGCAAAGGAGAAGTGCTCACTATCACAGATTTTTTCAGATTTTTTGATAAACAATATTTGCGAGACGAGAGAGAAATGGTTATTTTGTTGTTTATAGAAAATGTTTTAGATCTTTGAGTTCATCTCATGAAAATGGGAGCAAAAAACAAAAGTGTTGCGTTTATATTTTTGTTCAGATAGATGGATGGATGGATAGATGGATGGAGAGAGGATGGATGGATGAATGGATGGAGACGATAGATGGATGGATATATTATTAGGCATTATGTGGGAATGCTTAAACCTTACCAATGAAGGCAACCAGTCCAAAATATAAACCAAATATTACTCTATTTACTAATCAGCAGTATGAACTGTGCATCTCTGCAGCCAGCCCTCTGTCATGGTGGATAACTCTCTGATGCTCCTGCTGTCTGCACTTTGGTTTCCAAACTCTTATTGAATTAATTTTTTCCGAGTTGTTTTTCCAAAGCAGGAAATTCCACTATCAAAGTGAGAGTGTGTTTCTGGTTTAAGGTTTAAGGTTTGGCTCCAAAGAAAGTACATTTGTTAAATGATTAAAAAAAATCAGCGTAGTAATTCCGAGGTTCAAGAGAGGATAATATGGTTATAATTTCCACCAGGACCAAATAACATTTATATATATTTTACTAACCAGTTAGAATAATGGACGATAAATAAAGACGAGTCAGGGCGGAACTACATTTTGCAGCTGCTTTTGAAACACTGCTTCTTTTGCTTAATGTTTTTTTTTTACAAACCTTGAAGTTGAAAAATAGCCTTTAGTCTAAATCGTGCACTTTTTTACCATGTATTAAATGATTTGCTCTTTCTAAACCAAAACGTGCCTTATAACAACACAAATCAACGCTTGAAGTTTTAAAAAGTATATTTTCCTTTTTTTTGAGGCATTTTCATTACCTGCATGTCAGGGGTCAGCTGAAGTTCTGACACGCATGCTACTACAGGTTATAATTTCACTTCATGAATTATGTAGTGTGAAATTCATGACCTAGAAAAACGCAACATTGCTCAATAAGTGCAGGTTGGAACAGCCTCTGTCTGAGAATCGAAGCCACAGGCGCAGAAAACCTTAACGTTTATTTAACCAGATCAAATGTGTCAGCATGGAAGTCACTGCAGAAACTCTTCATCAATCTCTGGGGTGAAGCAGAGCAAAAGTAAAGTAAAGAAGTATGGGCTTCGAAATGTCCTTCAGTAAAAAGTACCCATAACTAGCAGCTGCTTTAAAGAGTACTTGACCTCCCTTTATATTAATAGAACAATAATGTCATTGTTAGCTAATGAATGTTTTCATGCTGAACAACGGCAACATGACAACGTTTCCATTGGTCCCTCTTCTTCAAGCTCCTGTCACACTGTCCCGAAATTGACACCCGATGGACACACGATAAAGGAAATGTTCAAATTTGGCTGTGATCGTAGCAACATCGGGCCGTTCGTGAGGGCATCTAAGCCATCGTATGACCGCCGGTGGAGTTGCTCAGGCTCCGGCAGCAACTTCGTGAGCGGCAACTTCGTAAGGCACTCGTGACGGCATCTTGTCAAGTCGTGTCATCTTCGTGTTATCATCGGTGCCATCGGGCATTCGCCCTCACTCTGATCGGGGCGAATGCCCGATGGCACCGATGATAACACGATGCCCTCACGATGGCCTTACGAAGGGCAACATGGACACACGATTTCAACACGAAAATTAACCTTCTCAAGGTCCTTCGGCAATTTGTTGGCATGCCAAAGATTTTGCCACCGCTCACGAAGTTGCTGCCGGAGCCTGAGAAACTCCACCGGCGGTCATACGATGGCTTAAGATGCCTCACGAACGGCCCGATGTTGCTACGATCACAGCCGAATTTGAACACTTCCTTTATCGTGTGTCCATTGGGTTGTTTTATTGCACAACAAAATCATGTAAACATATTATGTAAATAACCCAATTTGTGTTCTGTGAAACTAAAAAGGATATAATATATTATTTTGAAGGAGAGTTGACAGGAAGTTGTTGTTGCTATGGAAACAACAAGACGGAAAAAACGTAATATTTTCTACATATAAAGACGGAGAAAGTAAAGAACAAAGTCTGAAGATATCAGTACAGTATCATAGTACTGTAACATCACTGTTTGTGGTACTTGCGTTGCAGTTGTATGTCTTAAATGTAATGTACATGTTGCCTTCGTGTGTGGTTCGGGGCCATCTTCGTGCGAAATTCACAATTCAGTATTCGTGTGTCCATCGGGTGTACATTTCGGGACAGTGTAACAGGGCCTTCAGAGAAGACCAGGAAATGATGGAGACACGGATCGTGTTCAAATCAATAGGCACGTGTTGGCTAACCCTGATTTGGAGTCATGTTCTAAAAATAGCTCGCCAAGCAAATCCAAAATGTAAAAACTACACAATACAAAAAAGGAAATGTAATTAAAAGAATCTAGCCTATGCATAAACGAAACCTCAATCATAGCAAACTCTATCTACTTACTACAACTCTATATCTATCTAACACCCCTCCTCCCCCCACCCCACAATGAATATCGACCAATCACGTTCTTGCTTGATTTGCGGGACCAGCGTTGCAGTCGGGAAGAAAAGCAATGTGGAGCGGCAGCTCACCGCACACTTCATAAAGAGTGTGACCTTTCCTTCTGGCAGAATCTGCACATCAGCCCCATTGAACAGCCGAGTCGTGCAGCCTATGCAGCACATGAGGGGCAGAGCTTTACTCCGTGTGTGTTGCAACTTGCATATATATTTATTGCACTTGACGCACACACGCATGGCATAATTTCCACTGGGGACAGGGGGGACATTTCCCCCCCACTTTTCGAAATCCCGTTTGTGTCTCCCCACTTTACAAATATGTTTATTATTATTTTTTAACGCAAGCCGTCATCGCCACGGATGAGCGAGTGAGAGAGAGAGAGCGAGCGAGAGAGCTAGAGAGCACATCACCTTTATCTATTTAATACAGATAAAGTAAGAAATCATTCCAATGTGTACGATAGGACAGTAACAAAAACAAAAAACTGTTTAAAAGGGGAGTGATTAGTAAAATATGCATAAATAGAAAGAAAGAATCCTAACTAGGTAACATAAGATAAGAATACCGTCCCGTCCACACGGCGGCGTGCGTTGAAGCTTGCCGGCGGCGTGTCTGAACTCGACCAACAACCAATCACCTGAATCTCCCGCCCCGGACACACAAGCAGCGGTTTGATTGGCTAGAGCTTGTACTGGCATATGATTCGATTGGCTGACGCTTCTGCCTTGGCTTCAAAAGTTGAAGATTGCTCAACTTTTGCAGCGAGCCACGCCAGCAAAGCTTCGCTTCCCACAATGCAGTTTGGCGAAAAGTGACGTCAGCTGTAAGTAATTCTTGAACCCTGAGAGCAGGAGAGACTGAAAAGAGTCATAAAAGTTAACAGCATTTAATCACACAAAGATGCGGTGGTGTAAATTAAATTTGCGAGTGGCGGCTCTCCCCCCATGCGTCCGGTCAGCCCAGGTCAGGGGGAAGAAGAGCTCAATTCTTGGCTTGCCCTTCCTGTTGTCATCTGAGGTCTTCTCCTATTGGCCGGCGTCGTGGGGGCGGGTCCAATGCAATTCCTGCCTTTTTCTATTGTTAAAGGAATGGTATGCTCATGACACTCATTTTTTAAAAATTATCATCCGATAAAACAGACCAGTCTCTGCCAGTCTCTCTCTTTTTTTTTTTAATCCGATGACATTATCAGTGATTTTAAACTGATTATATACCGAAATAACATCAACACTGTGGGCGCCGCCATTTCCCGGACGTGACGTAATCCATGCGTTTGGTTTTCGAAGACACGTTGATCTCCATGTTATTTACTGTAGTTTCTCTCTTCAAATATGCCTCACTGTATCGCGAAATATTGCCACAATTCGGATAGGAACAATCCACGGAATGCTTAGTTCCATCTGTTGCCAAAAGGTAAGCGTAAGAAGTACATTCGGAGGCAGTGGCTAGCGAAATGTGGCCGACCCGAACCGAGAGATTTACAGGCTCATGTATGCAGCGAACATTTCACATTTCCGGACGACTACTCTGAGAGTATGATCAAACATAACATGGGATTTAAAGAACAACCATTACTCAATGGAGATGCAGTACCATCGGTCTTTCTGGTGTCATCACCGACCAGGACACCAGTTCGGCCAGTAGAGAAATCGCCCTCTGCAAGTGTGAAGCGACGGAGGAGCAGAAGTAGTGCTCGGAGTAAGAATAAGGTATGTTATAGCGCATTTCCATTGCAGCGGCTAGCCCCGTTTTAACGTCCAGGCCAGGACAGTTTTTGGTGGCCTTTCCATATAGCGTAGTACCGGCTAGTGTGTATTTCCCCCCAGTTTTTCCGGCCCCATAAAATCGTGATTCTATGGCCAGGGACAACGAAGCTGAGTATGCTAAACTAGAGAGGGAATCGCTAGCAAGGGTGGTACTACATGCATACATATAGTATCTTATATCATCTTCCCATTATACACACATGCATTTCCAAACATTTGGACTACCTATGTTGCAAATGTATTATCTTTTCAATTTACACACGGCATCTATTGCACGTCTGTCCGTCCTGGGAGAGGGATCCCTCCTCTGCTGCTCTCCCTGAGGTTTCTCCCATGTTCCCTTTAAACTGTGGGTTTTCTTCGGAAGTTTTTCCTTGTACGATGTGAGGGTCTAAGGACAGTGGGTGTCGTATTGTCATACTGATATGTATGGCTGAATTCCCCCATCCAATCTCTTCACATTGGTCAAAACTTGTTCCTCTGCTGACGAGTCCGAACTGAAATACTCCACCATGTTTCCGTGTGTTGACAAAGTGAACGCATGGATGACGTCACGACCATCACGTGACTACTGAAAATGGCAAACATGGCGGCGGCCAGACGGAGTATACAGGTCTTGATAAAAAAGAGCTATAAAATCATTATTTACCGGGGAATATCGCTGATTTCTTCAGGGTATGGTTTAAACATAACGTTTCACTAAATACTGAAGTTTTGATTAATTATCTAATGAGTGGACCATTCCTTTAAAATACATCATTCTGGTGTCTGTGGTTATTTAAACCTTCTCTGATAAATGTTATTCAGCGGCAATACATGAGTGCTAAACCCAGTGTGCTCAGTGTACAACATGTCATTTCACCTTCGATTCACGGTTTGAAAACGTAGCATTTCGCCACATGCTAATGCTAACCGGAAGTGAAGCATTTTCAGAATAAAAGTATTAAGTTAATAGTTAGTGTGCACTTCCGGTTTTTCAGAATAAAACTGATTTAAATTAAATAGTGTATTTAATTCAGCTGTTCCTAAGGCTGACTTCATCTCTGGCTCCGCCTCCCTGCAGACCCTGGATTTCCTTGCTCTCACTGAGACCTGGATTACTCCATCTAACACATCCACCCCAGCAGCTCTCTCCACAGCATATTCCTTCTCCCATACACCCAGACCCACTGGCAGAGGAGGTGGCACTGGTCTCCTGCTCTCTCCCAAATGGAGCTTTTCCCTCTTAAAGCTACCCAACTTCACTCCTTCCACCTTTGAATTCCATGCCGTCACAGTAACCCATCCTAGACAATTAACCATTGTTGTTCTCTACCTATTCCAATCTCAAAAAACTATTTTACATCTTCTCCTCCCTCTTGGACCCTCCCAAAGCCCCTCCTCCCTTCTGTCAAGCGACTTTGTTGACCACTTTGAAAAAAAGGTTTCTTTTTCTGACTCACCTCTACTCACCGTTGGGTCACCAGACCCTCCTTCCACCCACACACTAACCTCCTTTTTCCCTCTCTCTCCAAGTGAGGTTCTTACCCTCATTACCTCTGCCCGCCCTACCACCTGTCCTCTGGACCCTATCCCTTCAAACCTCCTTCAGACTATCGCTCCTGATATTCTACCGTTTCTCACCCATTTCATCAACACTTCTCTAACTTCTGGTCACTTTCCAAACACTCTCAAGGAGGCAAGAGTAAACCCTCTCCTGAAGAAACCCACTCTCAACCCGTCTGATGTTATAAACTACAGGCCTGTCTCTCTCCTCCCGTTCCTGTCTAAAATACTTGAACGCGCTGTCTTTAAACAACTCTCCTGTTATCTCCATCAGAACAACCTTCTGGATCCGCACCAGTCTGGTTTCAAGGCAGGTCGCTCCACAGAAACTGCCCTCATTGCTGTCACTGAGGAACTGCACACTGCTAAAGCAGCCTCCCTCTCCTCTGTCCTCATCCTGTTGGACCTGTCTGCTGCATTCGACACGGTGAACCATCAGATTCTCCTTCGCACTCTCCACGAACTTGGAGTGTCAGGCTCTGCACTTTCCCTCCTCACCTCATACCTCAAAGACCGCACCTATAGGGTAACTTGGAGAGGGTCTGAGTCCGACCCTTGTCAATTAACTACAGGGGTCCCTCAGGGCTCTGTTCTTGGTCCCCTCCTCTTCTCTCTGTACACAAACTCGCTCGGATCAGTCATTAGCCTGCATGGTTTTTCATACCACTGCTACGCTGACGACACCCAACTAATCCTGTCCTTCCCCCGCTCAGAGACCCAGGTCGTCGCACGCATCTCTGCTTGTCTAGCTGACATCTCTCAGTGGATGTCCGCTCATCACCTCAAGCTCAACCTTGACAAAACTGAACTGCTTTTCCTTCCGGGAAAAGATTGTCCCACTCTTGACCTGACTATCAACATCGGCCCCTCTGTTGTTTCCCCGACTCAGACTGCAAGGACTCTGGGTGTGACCCTAGATAACAACCTGTCGTTTACTGCAAACATCGCTGCTACAACCCGCTGCTGCAGATACACGCTTTACAACATCAGGAGGATGCGTCCCCAGCTGACCCAGAAAGCCACGCAGGTTCTGGTCCAGGCTCTCGTCATCTCACGCCTAGACTACTGCAACCCCCTCCTGGCTGGTCTACCTGCATGTGCCATCCGACCTCTGCAGCTCATCCAGAATGCAGCGGCTCGTCTGGTCTTCAACCTTCCTAAATGTCCCCTCACCACGCCGCTCCTCCGCTCCCTCCACTGGCTTCCGGTAACTGCTAGAATCCACTTCAAGACACTGGTACTTGCGTACCATGCTGAATGGATCTGGCCCTTCCTACATCCAGGACATGGTTAGACCGTACACCCCAGCACGTGCACTCCGCTCTGCATCAGCCAAACGACTCGCTGCACCCTCGCTGCGAGGGGGACCCAAGTTCCCATCAGCAAAAACACGTGGGTTTGCTATCCTGGCTCCAAGATGGTGGAATGAGCTCCCATTGAAATCAGGACAGCAGAAAGCTCACACACCTTCCGGCGCAAACTGAAAACTCATCTCTTTCGACTCCACTTCGAGCGATAGAACTATTAACAAAGCACTTATATACTAAAGGACTGGCTTATCTAAAGCCAGTTGAGTAGCACTTGAAATGCTTGGCTCTATGAAACCTGATGTACTTTATGATTCTGTTTTCTTCAAGGTTGTGTCTTCCTGGTCGAACGCACTTATTGTAAGTCGCTTTGGATAAAAGCGTCAGCTAAATGTAATGTAATGAATAAACAAGTTTAAATGTTTTGTTATTAGTTGTGATCATATTCTAAAGCTGTTTGGATTATTGAAAAGTATACAGCTCCCTTTCATCTGAGTGTTGAGAGCTGTATCATACATTCATGTTGTGCTCAAAGTGCACCAGATTGATGCATCAACTTCAACATTTAAAAGAAATCTTGTCTTTTAGTACACTGCAAACGGGTCCCACAGACCCAAACAGCACAAAGGTTAAAAGTAAGCATATCATAATGTTAAAATGTGCTAAATATATACACTGCAAAAAACAAAAAACAGAGGGGTAAAAGTAGCTCACGACTTGTTTTATTTTGTGAAAGTAGCTCTCATCCCAAAAAAGCACACACACATTCAAACTAAAGGAACCAGCTGTTTGGAACATGTAAGAAGTAGAAAGTACAGGTATTTGAGTTCAACATGTGAGAAGTAGAAAGTACAGGTATTTGGGTTCAACATGTAAGAAGTAGAAAGTACAGGTATTTGAGTTCAACATGTAAGAAGTAGAAAGTACAGGTATTTGAGTTCAACATGTGAGAAGTAGAAAGTACAGGTATTTGTGTTCAACATGTAAGAAGTAGAAAGTACAGGTATTTGTGTTAAACATGTAAGAAGTAGAAAGTACAGGTATTTGAGTTCAACATGTAAGAAGTAGAAAGTACAGGTATTTGAGTTCAACATGTAAGAAGTAGAAAGTACAGGTATTTGAGTTCAACATGTAAGAAGTAGAAAGTACAGGTATTTGAGTTCAACATGTGAGAAGTAGAAAGTACAGGTATTTGGGTTCAACATGTAAGAAGTAGAAAGTACAGGTATTTGAGTTCAACATGTAAGAAGTAGAAAGTACAGGTATTTGAGTTCAACATGTGAGAAGTAGAAAGTACAGGTATTTGTGTTCAACATGTAAGAAGTAGAAAGTACAGGTATTTGTGTTAAACATGTAAGAAGTAGAAAGTACAGGTATTTGAGTTCAACATGTAAGAAGTAGAAAGTACAGGTATTTGAGTTCAACATGTAAGAAGTAGAAAGTACAGGTATTTGAGTTCAACATGTAAGAAGTAGAAAGTACAGGTATTTGTGTTCAACATGTAAGAAGTAGAAAGTACAGGTATTTGTGTTAAACATGTAAGAAGTAGAAAGTACAGGTATTTGAGTTCAACATGTAAGAAGTAGAAAGTACAGGTATTTGAGTTCAACATGTAAGAAGTAGAAAGTACAGGTATTTGAGTTCAACATGTAAGAAGTGGAAAGTACAGGTATTTGAGTTCAACATGTAAGAAGTAGAAAGTACAGGTATTTGAGTTCAACATGTAAGAAGTAGAAAGTACAGGTATTTGAGTTCAACATGTAAGAAGTAGAAAGTACAGGTATTTGAGTTCAACATGTAAGAAGTAGAAAGTACAGGTATTTGAGTTCAACATGTAAGAAGTAGAAAGTACAGGTATTTGAGTTCAACATGTAAGAAGTAGAAAGTACAGGTATTTGGGTTCAACATTTAAGAAGTAGAAAGTACAGGTATTTGTGTTCAACATGTAAGAAGTAGAAAGTACAGGTATTTGAGTTCAACATGTAAGAAGTAGAAAGTACAGGTATTTGAGTTCAACATGAGAGAAGTAGAAAGTACAGGTATTTGGGTTCAACATGTAAGAAGTAGAAAGTACAGGTATTTGGGTTCAACATGTAAGAAGTAGAAAGTACAGGTATTTGGGTTCAACATGTAAGAAGTAGAAAGTACAGGTATTTGAGTTCAACATGTAAGAAGTAGAAAGTACAGGTATTTGAGTTCAACATGTAAGAAGTAGAAAGTACAGGTATTTGTGTTCAACATGTAAGAAGTAGAAAGTACAGGTATTTGAGTTCAACATGTAAGAAGTAGAAAGTACAGGTATTTGGGTTCAACATGTAAGAAGTAGAAAGTTCAGGTATTTGTTGTGACTCGACAGATATGTTAGGTTTAGTTATGTTTTTATTTTGAAAGTAATCTTTCCTGTCATTTCAGATCCCACAGTTCCTGTCTTTGTGTGTTTCCCGCCAGTGAGATTGCTTGGCCCTGCCCTGATTGTTTTCACCTGTGCCCATCCCCCTCACCTATATATAGCCCTGGTGTTCCTTTGTTCCTTTGTCAGTTCGTTATGTCTCATGTCGTGAGCACCCAGGCCTTTTGACTCCTGATACCTACCTTGGGATTTAGACCTTTTGTCAAGTGAGTTTTTGTGTTGCTGTACAACTTTGTTTTGGCTTTTTATCTACTTTCTATTTTTTGTGAAAGTACGATTTAATTTGTGATTAAAGAACATTCTATTTTTGGACATCTGTCTCCGAATCCTGCTTTTGGGTCCTGCGTCCTGTGTCTCGGTTCATAACAGTACGAACTGACCAAAATATGGACCCAGCGGATTCAGAGACAGTGAAGATAGCTCTGCGAGCTCAAGGAACAAGACTACACCAGCATGAGGAGCAGCTGGGCGCCATCAACCTGGGGGTGAGGGAACTGACCGGCCGTCAGGAAAACGTTCAAGCCTCAGTCAATACTCAGGTGAATCACCTTGCCGAACAGCTGCACCGTGTCCTCGCTCACCTGGAAGCTGGTTCATCCCCTCAGCACCCTGCTGTTGCTCACACACCTATTGTTCCAGCTGACCATGTGCCACTCCATGCTCCACCGCCTCGTCTGGCACCTCCAGAGCGATTCTCCGGAGATTCCGGTGACTGCCGCCCTTTCATTGTTCATTGTGATCTCCATTATAAATATAACCCTGCTGCATTCCCCACTGATCACTCCAAAGTGGCCTTCATGGTGAGCCACTTAATGGGGAGAGCAGCGGCCTGGGCTACGTCCGAATGGGCGAGAGATTCATCTACCTGTAATTCGCTGGATGTATTTACAGACACTCTCAACAAGGTGTTTAATCGCACGGCTCCTGGAAGGGAGGCAGCCAGAGCACTGATGCAGATTAAGCAGAGTCAGCGCAGAGTATCGGACTATGCCATTGAGTTCAGGACCCTTGCAGCAGATAGTGGCTGGAATTCTGCAGCACTGCTCGACGCCTTTTTGTGTGGTCTTTCGGAGTCCATTAAAGACCAGTTAATACCTTTGGACCTCCCAGAAGACTTGGATTCTGTCATTGCACTGGCAGTTCGAATAGACAATAGACTGGCCGAAAGACAAAAAGAAAGGTTCAAGAGTGTGGCACGTCTGCCTCGACACCAAGGGGACACACCAAGCCATCGTCCTGCCTGGAGACCTCCTACCGATACTCCTCCTGAGAGAAGAGTGCTCCCTAGTGTTTTAGAGGAGCCCATGCAGTTGGGTCGGGCTAAGTTGACTCCGGAAGAACGTCTTCGGCGCATTCAGGAGGGCAGGTGTTTTTACTGTGGGGAGCAGGGGCACCTCCTGGCTTCATGTACAGCAAAAGATCGGGCTCATCAGGGACGAGGAGGACCCTGGTGAGCCGACTGTCGTCTGGATTCCCTCCTCGTACCTTGACACAGGTACAAGTAAAAATAGACAGACATGTTTTAACTCAGGGGGTTCTCATAGACTCTGGTGCGGATGAAAGTTTAATGGATTGGGGGTTGGCCAAGAAGTGGAACTGTGGGGTAATTCCTTTGACGCAACCGTTAAAGGCCTCTGCTCTGGATGGTCGGTTATTGTTTACCGTTACCCACTGTACTATGCCCATTGAAGTAACCGTAAATGCAACACATACTGAACACATGACTTTCCATTTATTTGACTCTGCTCAGCATCCACTTATTCTTGGTTACCCATGGTTAGTCAAGCACAACCCACACATAGACTGGAGATCTGGGAGAGTTAAGGGATGGGGAGAGGACTGCAAGCATTTCTGTTTGAGAGACAATAAGACTGATGACAACACTCCCCATGCAAGAAGGATTGCATGTACAGAAATGACTGAGGCTATCCAAGTACAGGAGCAAGATTTCCCTGACAAGTCCAAGGTGCCCAGTTGCTATTGGGACCTAAAGGAGGTTTTTAGTAAAGCCCGAGCCACTGCCCTGCCACCACATAGGCCTAATGACTGTGCAATAAACTTGGTACCTGGCTCCCCAATTCCAAAGGGTCGCCTCTACTCTCTTTCCGGACCTGAAAGGGAGGCCATGAACAATTATATTGAGACCTCCTTGCAGGCCGGACTCATTCGCCCTTCCTCGTCACCGGCGGGAGCGGGCTTCTTTTTCGTAGACAAAAAAGATGGATCACTCCGGCCCTGTATAGACTACAGCCCTCTGAACGCAATCACCATCAAAAACAGGTACCCTCTCCCACTCATCTCCTCCGCCTTTGAACTTTTGCAAGACGCCAACATTTTCACCAAACTGGATTTAAGGAATGCTTATCATTTGGTGAGAATCAGGGAGGGGGACGAATGGAAGACTGGATTTAACACACCTAGTGGACACTATGAGTACCTAGTGATGCCTTTTGGCTTGACAAACGCACCGGCAGTATTTCAGGCCCTCATAAATGAGGTGTTGGGGGACTTCCTGAATAAGTTTGTGTTTGTATATCTTGATGACATTTTGATTTTTTCTCCTGACAACATAACCCACCAGCAGCATGTCCGTCAAGTCCTCGACCGCCTGCTACAGAACCAACTTTATGTTAAAGCAGAGAAGTGCGAGTTCCATGTCCAAACCACATCGTTCCTGGGTTTCATCATTGCCCCCGGTCAACTAAAGATGGAACCTGCCAAGGTCAGTGCCGTGGCCGAGTGGCCAGTTCCTGTCAACAGGAAAAAACTACAGCAGTTTCTGGGGTTTGCACATTTTTATAGACGTTTCATCAGAAATGTCAGTTCTATTGCTTCCCCGCTACATGTACTTACCTCTCCTCATGTCCCGTTTGAATGGAACTCCAAAGCTGCTAATGCTTTTCAAGCTCTAAAGGAGATGTTCACCTCTGCTCCCATCCTCACCATCCCAGATCCACTTCGACAGTTCGTGGTAGAGGTGGATGCCTCTAACCTCGGTGTGGGGGCAGTTCTCTCTCAGCGGGCTGCAAAGGATAATAAGCTCCATCCCTGTGCTTTTCTCTCCCGTAAGTTGTCCTCAGCGGAAAGGAACTACGACGTGGGAAATCGTGAACTACTGGCAGTGAAACAAGCCTTGGAGGAGTGGAGACATTGGCTAGAGGGGGCCGCTCAGCCGTTCCTGGTATGGACAGACCATAAGAACCTCGAATACATGAAAAAGGCTAAGAGACTGAATTCACGCCAGGCTAGATGGACACTTTTTTTCAGTCGTTTTGATTTTACCTTGTCATTTAGACCTGGCTCCCAGAACACCAAGCCAGATGCCTTGTCCCGTCTGTTTGACCCTGAGCCTGCTGCCAAGGAACCAGAACCCATCCTACCACTGAACCGTGTGGTAGGAGCGGTAACTTGGCAGATAGAAAAAGAGGTGCAGCAAGCAAATGTTGAGAGTCCAGCACCTAGTGAGTGTCCGCCTAATAGGCTGTTTGTTACAGTGCCCTTACGCTCCAAGATCATTCACTGGGCTCACACGTCCTTGCTCACTTGTCATCCTGGGATTAGAGGAACCATGTTCGCACTTAAGCAGCGTTTCTGGTGGCCGTCCATGGCTAAAGATGTTGGTGAATGCCTGTCCTGTTTGTGCTTGCAGCAAAACCTCTTCCATGCCTCGGACTGGGTTGCTGCAGCCGTTGCCCATTCCCCAACGGCCCTGGTCTGACATATCCATGGACTTTGTTACTGGACTCCCGGTGTCTCAAGGTAAGACCACTGTACTAACAGTGGTAGATCGTTTTTCAAAAATGACTCATTTTATTCCATTGACCAAGCTACCCTCGGCCAAGGAAACGGCGGAAATTATGATGGTCAATGTGTTCCGGATACATGGATTTCCCAGGGATATTGTGTCAGACCGGGGCCCACAGTTTGTTTCCAAGTTCTGGAAGGAGTTCTGCAGTCTCATTGGAGCCACCGCTAGCCTCTCCTCTGGGTATCACCCCCAGTCCAACGGACAAACGGAGAGATTAAATCAAGTGTTGGAGACATGTCTGAGGTGCTTGGTGGCTCAGAATCCCTCATCATGGAGCAAGCATCTAACCTGGGTGGAATACGCCCACAATTCTCTTCCTACCTCTGCCACAGGTCTGACTCCCTTCCAGTGCGTCTTTGGCTACCAACCACCCGTGTTTGCTGAGACTGAAAAGGAGGTCTTGGTCCCGTCTGCACATGCCCTGGTCAGACGTTGCCATCGCATCTGGGCGGCTGCCCGTCGAACCCTTCTAAGGAGTTCTTCTTCAATGAAAAGGGGGGCTGACCGACACCGCCGGCCAGCTCCAGTTTACCAGCCTGGGCAGAATGTGTGGTTGTCCACGAAAGATCTACCCCTCCATGTCGCTTCAAGAAAATTAGCCCCCAGGTTTGTTGGTCCCTTTCCAATAATGAAGATCGTGAACCCTGTGTCTGTGCGCCTGCGACTCCCCAGATCCCTGCGGGTCCACCCTACATTCCACGTTGGGAAGATCAAGCCTGTCAAGGAAAGCAGTTTGGTGCCCGCAACTAAACCTCCGCCACCCCCCAGAATGGTTGATGGTGGCCTTGTTTATACAGTAAAGAAACTGCTGGCAGTCCGGAGAAGGGGACGTGGCAGGCAGTTCCTCGTTGACTGGAAAGGCTATGGAGCAGAGAATAGGATGTAGATCCCGTCTCGCTACGTTGTGGATCAGGAGTTGATCAGGGATTTCGACAGGCAACATCCTAATCTGCCTGGGCCGTCAGGAGACGTCCCTAGAGGGGGGGGTAATGTTGTGACTTGACAGATATGTTAGGTTTAGTTATGTTTTTATTTTGAAAGTAATCTTTCCTGTCATTTCAGATCCCACAGTTCCTGTCTTTGTGTGTTTCCCGCCCGTGAGATTGCTTGGCCCTGCCCTGATAGTTTTCACCTGTGCCCATCCCCCTCACCTACATATAGCCCTGGTGTTCCTTTGTCAGTTCGTTATGTCTCATGTCGTGAGCACCCAGGCCTTTTGACTCCTGATACCTACCTTGGGATTTAGACCTTTTGTCAAGTGAGTTTTTGTGTTGCTGTACAACTTTGTTTTGGCTTTTTATCTACTTTCTATTTTTTGTGAAAGTACGATTTAATTTGTGATTAAAGAACATTCTATTTTTGGACATCTGTCTCCGAATCCTGCTTTTGGGTCCTGCGTCCTGTGTCTCGGTTCATAACAGTATTTGTGTTCAACATGTAAGAAGTAGAAAGTACAGGTATTTGAGTTCAACATGTAGGAAGTAGAAAGTACAGGTATTTGAGTTCAACATGTAGGAAGTAGAAAGTACAGGTATTTGAGTTCAACATGTAAGAAGTAGAAAGTACAGGTATTTGTATTCAACATGTGAGAAGTAGAAAGTACAGGTATTTGTATTCAACATGTGAGAAGTAGAAAGTACAGGTATTTGTATTCAACATGTAAGAAGTAGAAAGTACAGGTATTTGTATTCAACATGTAAGAAGTAGAAAGTACAGGTATTTGTGTTCAACATGTAGAAAGTACAGGTATTTGTGTTCAACATGTAAGAAGTAGAAAGTACAGGTATTTGTGTTCAACATGTAAGAAGTAGAAAGTACAGGTATTTGTGTTCAACATGTAAGAAGTAGAAAGTACAGGTATTTGTGTTTAACATGTGAGAAGTAGAAAGTACAGGTATTTGTGTTCAACATGAGAGAAGTAGAAAGTACAGGTATTTGAGTTCAACATGTAAGAAGTAGAAAGTACAGGTATTTGTATTCAACATGTAAGAAGTAGAAAGTACAGGTATTTGAGTTCAACATGTAAGAAGTAGAAAGTACAGGTATTTGTGTTCAACATGTGAGAAGTAGAAAGTACAGGTATTTGAGTTCAACATGTAAGAAGTAGAAAGTACAGGTATTTGGGTTCAACATGTAAGAAGTAGAAAGTACAGGTATTTGTGTTCAACATGTGAGAAGTAGAAAGTACAGGTATTTGTATTCAACATGTAAGAAGTAGAAAGTACAGGTATTTGAGTTCAACATGTAAGAAGTAGAAAGTACAGGTATTTGAGTTCAACATGTAAGAAGTAGAAAGTACAGGTATTTGTGTTCAACATGTAAGAAGTAGAAAGTACAGGTATTTGAGTTCAACATGTAAGAAGTAGAAAGTACAGGTATTTGGGTTCAACATGTAAGAAGTCAAAGTCAAAAGTCGTCAGAAAAACAAGTAGTGCAGTAAACTACTGACACCAGACAAATGTACTTAAGTACAGTCAAAGTATTTGCACTCCACTACTTCCCGCAGGTGTCCATCACCTCAAAGGTATGCAGCTGCGTGCACCCAGGAGAGGGAGAACAGAGGAACATCAGACATGTCTTATATCTAACATGCAGCACGCACACACATGACCTCCTGCACGAAACACAGGCATGCCACGAAGCACCTGACAGGTGCAGGCGTGGTCTGAGCGAGCGAGACACGCTATCTTGACACGCTAACTCATTCTTAAATCTGAGCTACGTGCCTGAGGCTGAGGCTAAGCACCCTCGTTTACTCTGAAGCCTGTTCCTCTTTCAGGCTCTGGGCACACCCTCTCCTTCCGATTGTACGCCGACTTCTGTCATTCTGTTTATAATGGAGCCGCTAAGAGGCCTGAGAACCACAGCCTGCCTGATGAGTAATGGATGTATTAGCTGTGTCGAAAAGCATGACACCAACCCATGTTCAGGATCTGTGAACCTGCAGCTCGAGAAGTCATCGCATGATTCAAGGCTTTTATTGTCATGTGTACATAGCTGAACATCCGAGGCTCCTCCAACAGTGCAACTGTCCTTAAAATGACTTTCTTTGCAAATCCCTCACATGCAATCTGAGTGTCCTCGGTGTGAAACCACAACATGTAAAAAGCTTAAAGCCAAGTCTGCAAAAGAGCTCTCCATTTCCACATGTCCCCGGAGTGATTCATACTCCATGTTTAGGACACGCTTCGGAGTGTCCACAGTTTTGCCTCCTCTTGGCAGCCTTCGCACTGACACAATGTCCCACGTGTAAAGAATGCATATCATACACTTGTTCTTTGCTTCTGGGAAGTTGCACTTGATTGACATTGTTATGGCAGAATTGAATAGAAGAATCTGAGAGGGCGGATTAATGTACGCGCGTTGTGTAAACTCCCCGGGCCTCGGGCGCGTTGTCTCGTACACCTCGGCTTCCTCTGCCGCTGACAAGCTGCTCGCATGCACACGAGAGCCAAGAGGGAGGAGAACCGGACGAGCGGGTTCGCAGCCTGCAGTCGGAGAGAAGACGTTTCTAGGCTTTTATTGTCATGTGTACATACAGTAGCTACAGATATGAAAACGAAAATCTGAGGTCACAGGCTTCCTCCAACACAATGAAACAGATAATAGTGCAAGTAATATATATATATAATATATTTAATCAGATGAGCAGGACACTGTCTTTAAAATGTGTTTCTTTGCAAACCCCTCTCATAAGCTGTGTGGAAAAGCATGCCACCAAACCGATGTTCAGTATTCTATTTTATTTGTATTTACTTGCACTATTGTACCTGTTTTATTCATAGACTGTATATATAAAGGTTTTATTGTGTTGCACTGTTGGAGGAGGAGCCTGTGACCTCAGATTTTCATTGACATATCCAGAGAGAAGAAGAGAAGCCGTGTCAAGGCTTTTATCGTCGTGTGTGCACCGCTGCAGATATGTCAATGAAAGTCTTAGGCTCCTCCTCCAACACAGCGACACAATAACACAGATAACATGTCGCAAGTAAAAACAATAAAATAGAATAATAGAAAGTGCGGAATAGTCTACAAGTAATTGCATATTGATATGAGGTGCAGACAGATGGACGTTATGGATGGTCTTTCAAAAGTTCAGGTGTTTAGCGATCTTATGGCCCGCGGGATGAAACACTCTACATATTTAATAATTGTACACATACTTCAAAAAAAAGTGCATCAGTTCTTTCTGCTTCAGGAAGTGCTCTTTGCTTCACCCGAGAGGAGGTTTAGGAACCGCCACTTTTCATTGCTTGTTGTTTTGCAGGAAGCCCCTCGCGCTCTGTAAACACGACATTAAAAAGACTACAACCCAATGTCAAAAGAGAAACCTGTGAGGCTCTTGCCCTCTGTGAAACATGGAAAACAGAAGAATAATAAGATTTGTTTCTCGCGTGAGGATAACAGCTTCACCCTTCGACCTCCTGACCTCCACCTCTGCAACAAGCTGTTCCTCCTCTTCGCTTGGAGGCATAGAAATTCTCAGCGACAGACGTAAACAGGCCTAATGTATGTGTTTGACTGACACGCTGGAGCTTCTCTGCGCCGCGATCAGTCACACGGGAAAACCCTGCTGCAGTGGATTGGACTTCTCTGGGTTCACAAATGAATCCTATACAAACTACTGGGTGGGCTTTTTCTATTCTAGAAAAAGGCCATTATATTTTTTGAAGTAATGCAAATATTAGCTAAATCCAAAAGTAATGGGTGCACATGTTATTCGTCCACGAGCCCTTGCCCTTAAAGCTGCTCAAATCAATGCTTTATAGGCCATTGCCCTTCCAGAAGCTTCTAGAAAGATGCCAACATTTTGTTTTGGTTGCAGTGCGGAAACCGAAAATGAAAAAGGCTTTAAGGCTTACATAAGGAGGTGAGCAATGAGCAGGAGGAGGACTCTTTAAAGTAGAGACACTACATACTGATATACACCTGAACATCAGCAGGAGAGGACTCTTTAAAGTAGAGACACTACATAGCCTACTGATATACACCTGCACATCAGCAGGAGAGGACTCTTTAAAGTAGAGACACTACATAGCCTACTGATATACACCTGAACATCAGCAGGAGAGGACTCTTTAAAGTAGAGACACTACATACTGATATACACCTGAACATCAGCAGGAGAGGACTCTTTAAAGTAGAGACACTACATACTGATATACACCTGAACATCAGCAGGAGAGGACTCTTTAAAGTAGAGACACCACATACTGATATACACCTGAACATCAGTAGGAGAGGACTCTTTAAAGTAGAGACACTACATACTGATATACACCTGAACATCAGCAGGAGAGGACTCTTTAAAGTAGAGACACTACATACTGATATACACCTGAACATCAGCAGGAGAGGACTCTTGAAAGTAGAGACACTACATACTGATATACACCTGAACATCAGCAGGAGAGGACTCTTTAAAGTAGAGACACTACATACTGATATACACCTGAACATCAGCAGGAGAGCACTCTTTAAAATAGAGACACTACATACTGATATACACCTGGACATCAGCAGGAGAGGACTCTTTAAAGTAGAGACACTACATACTGATATACACCTGAACATCAGCAGGAGAGGACTCTGTAAAGTAGAGACACTACATACTGATATACACCTGAACATCAGCAGGAGAGGACTCTTTAAAGTAGAGACACTACATACTGATATACACCTGGACATCAGCAGGAGAGGACTCTTTAAAGTAGAGACACTACATACTGATATACACCTGAACATCAGCAGGAGAGGACTCTTTAGAGTAGAGACACTACATACTGATATACACCTGAACATCAGCAGGAGAGGACTCTTTAAAGTAGAGACACTACATACTGATATACACCTGAACATCAGCAGGAGAGGACTCTTTAAAGTAGAGACACTACATACTGATATACACCTGAACATCAGCAGGAGAGGACTCTTTAAAGTAGAGACACTACATACTGATATACACCTGAACATCATCAGGAGAGGACTCTTTAAAGTAGAGACACTACATACTGATATACACCTGAACATCAGCAGGAGAGGACTCTTTAAAGTAGAGATACTACATACTGATATACACCTGAACATCAGCAGGAGAGGACTCTTTAAAGTAGAGACACTACATACTGATATACACCTGAACATCAGCAGGAGAGGACTCTTTAAAGTAGAGACACTACATACTGATATACACCTGAACATCAGCAGGAGAGGACTCTTTAAAGTAGAGACACTACATACTGATATACACCTGAACATCATCAGGAGAGGACTCTTTAAAGTAGAGACACTACATACTGATATACACCTGAACATCAGCAGGAGAGGACTCTTTAAAGTAGAGACACTACATACTGATATACACCTGAACATCAGCAGGAGAGGACTCTTTAAAGTAGAGACTACACATACTGATATACACCTGAACATCAGCAGGAGAGGACTCTTTAAAGTAGAGACACTACATACTGATATACACCTGAACATCAGCAGGAGAGGACTCTTTAAAGTAGAGACTCCACATACTGATATACACCTGATCATCAGCAGGAGAGGACTCTTTAAAGTAGAGACTCTACATACTGATATACACCTGATCATCAGCAGGATAGGACTCTTTAAAGTAGAGACACTACATACTGATATACACCTGAACATCAGCAGGAGAGGACTCTTTAAAGTAGAGACACAACATATTGATATACACCTGAACATCAGCAGGAGAGGACTCTTTAAAGTAGAGACACTACATACTGATATACACCTGAACATCAGCAGGAGAGGACTCTTTAAAGTAGAGACACTACATACTGATATACACCTGATCATCAGCAGGATAGGACTCTTTAAAGTAGAGACACTACATACTGATATACACCTGATCATCAGCAGGATAGGACTCTTTAAAGTAGAGACACTACATACTGATATACACCTGAACATCAGCAGGAGAGGACTCTTTAAAGTAGAGACACCACATATTGATATACACCTGAACATCAGCAGGAGAGGACTCTTTAAAGTAGAGACACTACATACTGATATACACCTGAACATCAGCAGGAGAGGACTCTTGAAAGTAGAGACACTACATACTGATATACACCTGAACATCAGCAGGAGGGGACTCTTTAAAGTACAGACACTACATACTGATATACACCTGAACATCAGCAGGAGAGGACTCTTTAAAGTAGAGACACTACATACTGATATACACCTGAACATCAGCAGGAGAGGACTCTTTAAAGTAGAGACACTACATACTGATATACACCTGAACATCAGCAGGAGAGGACTCTTTAAAGTAGAGACACTACATACTGATATACACCTGAACATCAGCAGGAGAGGACTCTTTAAAGTAGAGACACTACATACTGATATACACCTGAACATCAGCAGGAGAGGACTCTTTAAAGTAGAGACACTACATACTGATATACACCTGAACATCAGCAGGAGAGGACTCTTTAAAGTAGAGACACTACATACTGATATACACCTGAACATCAGCAGGAGAGGACTCTTTAAAGTAGAGACACTACATACTGATATACACCTGAACATCAGCAGGAGAGGACTCTTTAAAGTAGAGACACTACATACTGATATACACCTGAACATCAGCAGGAGAGGACTCTTTAAAGTAGAGACACTACATACTGATATACACCTGAACATCATCAGGAGAGGACTCTTTAAAGTAGAGACACTACATACTGATATACACCTGAACATCAGCAGGAGAGGACTCTTTAAAGTAGAGATACTACATACTGATATATACCTGAACATCAGCAGGAGAGGACTCTTTAAAGTAGAGACACTACATACTGATATACACCTGAACATCAGCAGGAGAGGACTCTTTAAAGTAGAGACACTACATACTGATATACACCTGAACATCAGCAGGAGAGGACTCTTTAAAGTAGAGACACTACATACTGATATACACCTGAACATCAGCAGGAGAGGACTCTTTAAAGTAGAGACACTACATACTGATATACACCTGAACATCAGCAGGAGAGGACTCTTTAAAGTAGAGACACTACATACTGATATACACCTGAACATCAGCAGGAGAGGACTCTTTAAAGTAGAGACACATACTGATATACACCTGAACATCAACAGGAGAGGACTCTTTAAAGCAGAGACACTACATACTGATATACACCTGAACATCAGCAGGAGAGGACTCTTTAAAGTAGAGACACTACATACTGATATACACCTGAACATCAGCAGGAGAGGACTCTTTAAAGTAGAGACACTACATACTGATATACACCTGAACATCAGCAGGAGAGGACTCTTTAAAGTAGAGACACTACATACTGATATACACCTGAACATCAGCAGGAGAGGACTCTTTAAAGTAGAGACACTACATACTGATATACACCTGCACATCAGCAGGAGAGGACTCTTTAAAGTGGAGACACGACATACTGATATACACCTGAACATCAGCAGGAGAGGACTCTTTAAAGTAGAGACACTACATACTGATATACACCTGAACATCAGCAGGAGAGGACTCTTTAAAGTAGAGACACTACATACTGATATATATTACTGAATTAATTTACCTGAACACACACACACGCACGCACGCACGCACGCACGCACACACACACACTCGTGAGGTGTTTTTATGAATGGCCACAGTGTGCCAGTGAGGACATTCCTCTCATACTCGGAAACATCTGGCCTAATATTATCTACTTTAATCCGATCTGGAGATGCCAGCAGTTACACAACCATCATCACCGTCCAATCACACGGCTGGAATTCCATTTGGCACGGATCTCAATAAATAGGTAAACATCGTACATTGATTAAGTGTGTTTTTTACCACACTGTATTTTTTTTATGTACATTTTCTGATTTGGATTTACAATTTTGGCCGATCGTAAATATTTATCAGGTTGTTTCGGACAGATGTTCACACGTTATTACTTACTGGTAATTACCTCAAGAGGTTGTTTGTGTATTGTGAATACAAAAGTAAATCGTGCACATATACCTTAAGTAACTAAAGGTATTCAATACATGTAGTGGAGTAAAAGTACACCATTTACCTCTGAACTGTAGAGGAGTAGAAGTACACAGTAGCCTATGTAAATACTCAATTTGTACTTGAGTACATGTACTGATACTTCACACCACTGGTTAAATGTTGTAAATGGAGCCGATGTGACTCAAGTCTAATTTCAGACTCGACCCTCACTCAGTTCTGCAGCAAGTTTTAAGAGATGTCATCTTTTACACTTTTTTCTTCTCTCGGCTTTTCCAGATTCCTGTTGTTTATCCTCGAGCTGACAGATGTAGCGTGTGTGAACCTTGTTCCTCTCCGTGACCTTTGCTGACCTCCTTCTGACAGGTGGAGGTGAGGAAGTGATATAATAACCCCCCCCCTGACATGCTGCTTCTGATGTGTCTCATGTTGTTATTCCTGATCCTGGTCGCCTCGGCAACGAAGCAGTGACCGCACGGCAGGGGGCGGGGCCTCAGGTGAGACGAGCTGTCAAGGAACACACACACACACACACACACACACACACACACACACACACACACACACACACACACACACACACACACACACACACACACACACACACACACACACACACGCACGCACGCACGCACACACACACACACACACACACACACACACACACACACACACACACACATCATCTCGGCTCGCGCAGCACGCTCACGGGAATATATCGCGCACCTTGGAGGTGCAGCGCAGCATGTTGTCAAGAGATGCGAAGTTCTTTTGGAAAACCCGTTTTTCTTTCAGCCTATTTCCCTCGTTAACGTAAATAACACTCATTACATTGACACGTGCATTATTTGTGAGTCAAATAATGGTTGTTGGTCATGTATTAGCGACCCCCACAGCTGTATGATTTCACGAGCTCCTCAGACCCCTCCATGAGCTCCCGTGGGCTGCCATAACTCGAGCCCTGGTTTCAGCCTAAAGCCTTAATAACATATATCAGGCTGAACCTTTCAATGCACAGAGTATTTGTAGAAGCCAACAATGTGCCAGAAATCTGTTTTTAAAACGGCTAACAAAACATTTATTTCCAGATGATGTATTATCTTCTATCTCCCAGGAGCACGCTTTTTATGTGTGGACCCTTTATGTATTGATATCCCCAGGGTGGCTCTGTCCCAAACTCTCTCACTAAACCTGGAGCTTTATTCCTGCAATCAGACAGGGACTTCAAATGACCCTGAGATGCATAAGTGGGGTCAAAAATGACCCCGAGGGTTGTTATTCTTCAAAATCTCTGAAATTAAAAGTTTGTACACTTCCATATTCCAGGTATTCCTCATAAAACATGTTTATACTTGAGGCCATTTGAATTTTTTTAAATGTTTTTATACATTTTAAGAAATTGCAGTTTTTGTGTCACTACCCCAGTTTTTCATAAGCGGGGTCAAAAATGACCCCAAGCATTTCCTACAGGATCTCAAGGGTTTGCTTTGGGAACCTTTGATTCTTACCAACGGTGACTGTCAGGATCCATGTTCTGTCCCACTTACACATCTGATGCCTGCAGTCTCACCACCAGGAGGTCAGTTTGACACAGCAGCATACATGTAAGTATTATCTTCATTTATCAACTCCATGACTTTTCTGTGATAGAGTATCATGTTGGTCAACATAGTAGACACTAGTTAGCTAACTACAAAATAATGTTAGTAGTAATGTTAGTACTCTGTTAGCTAGCTTACTAAGCTTGCTAACATTACACTAGCTTACTAAGCTTGCTAACATTACACTAGCTTACTAAGCTAGCTAACATTACACTAGATTACTAAGCTAGCTAACATTACACTAGCTTACTAAGCTAGCTAACATTACACTAGCTTACTAAGCCAGCTAACATTACACTAGATTACTAAGCTAGCTAACATTACACTAGCTTACTAAGCTAGCTAACATTACACTAGATTACTAAGCTAGCTAACATTACACTAGCTTAGTAAGTATTACTGCATTTGTTGTGTAGAGACTCACTGTATTCATAATTCCTTCTAATAAAAGCTAACCTGTTAGGTAACCTATTATATGATTATTGAATATTGTGTGTGTGTGTGTGTGTGTGTGTGTGTGTGTGTGTGTGTACACACATGCATGTCTGTGCTTTTACTTACATATACATGCACAGACATTTACTTAGATAGCTACATATTGATTTATAGTTTTGTGTGTCATTCAAACATTGTCTGTTTTATGTTTTCTCATCGAGACTATCAAGGCTACTTGGAGGCCAGCTAGGATACCCGAAGACGTTGCTCGAGATATGATCCTGAACGGATGGGATGAAGAGCCCATCGGTGAGATTGACTCGGGATCTGACATCTCAGATGTAGAGGATCCAGATGATTGTCCACCTGGACATGTCAGGCCGTCTGGGAGCCAACCTGCCCCTGCCGAACAAGATCAGTCAGACACGGAGGAGTCCTCTGAGTCCTCCGAAGAGGCAATGGATATTGTGTCCAACAGAATGAGCCGCACGGGCTCTTACTGGGCAGAGTTACCTCCCACCCAGGCTAAAACACCAAGCCACAATTTACCGAGAAGGCGGTCAGGGCCTGCACCTGGGTTTAGCACCGTCTCTCCAATAGATGCATGGAAGCTGTTTATCACTGAGTATATTAGAAGAGGTGTTGAGATGCACAAACATGGAGGGAAGAGGGGTCGCAACAAACAGAGGAAAAGAGTGGAAACATCTAAGCAAAGAGCAGCTCATGGCCTTCATTGGATTGACCATTCTTGCAGGAAGTGAGAAAAACTGGGATGTACCAATCCGTGTGCTCTTTGGGAGTCCTCTAAAGTAAACAACCCAATGCACAAGGCCACAATGTCAATTGGACGTTTCGAAGATATTCGCCGTTTGCTGCGCTTTGAGAGGACCAGAGGACCAGAGCCTCCCGACTGGAAACAAACCACATGACAGCCTTCCGCTACACATGGGACCTGTTCCTGGTCAACTGCAGGCAGGCATCCCCAGTGATTGTGTCACAGTGGACGAACAACTTGTACCATTTCGAGGGAGGACCAAGTTGTTGCAGTATATGCCAAGCAAGCCTGCCAAGTACGGCAGAAAGATATTCTGGGTTTGTGATGCACGCACCCCTTATGCATTCGATGGAATTGTGTACACAGGGAGACAACCGGGGAAGAAGTCCAGAAGAATCTAGGGGGAAACACTGTCCGTCAGCTTTGCAATGGATTCAGACCACAGGTCGCAACATCACCACAGACAACTTCTTCACCAGCGTGCCTCTTGCAGAGCATCTCCTGGAGAAGGGTCTGACTATTGTGGGAACGTTGCGAGAGAACAAGCCAGACATCCCTCCAGCGATGAAGGCTTCCAAGTCGAGGGACGTCCACAGCACTGAATGTGGGTTCGATGGCAGCATGACCATGATCCGCTATATCAGAAGAAAGGGAAAGGCTGTTCTGCTTCTCAGCACGATGCACCACAGCACGATGGTGGATGAAAACAGCCAAAAGAAATAATCCTCTTCTACAACCAGACCAAAGGAGGTGGAGATACCGTTGACCAGATGGTTGGCGACTACACCTGCAGGCGCCAGACACAGAGGTGGCCCATGGTGCGGTGGGACAACATGATTGATATAGCCACTCGAAACGCCTACTCATTTTTCAGGGCTCAGCACCCTGACATGTCCACAGGTATCACCAACGCACGGCGACATTTCCTCACGTGAAAAGTCGACTGGAAGGTACCCCGAACCTACCAACCTGCATCACTGGGAAGGTGTGGAGTGAGAAAAGCTGCAAACCAGCAACAGGAGAGAAAGAGGTGCCCGACGTGTCCAAGAAACAAAGATCGCAAAGCCACTAATTGCTGTTGGAGATGCCGTACCCCAGGGTGCAACGGGCACAGCCAAAAGCAAACAGTTTGTGACAACCGCACACCGTGAATAGAGAGAAGACGTGTGTGTGGGCCCGTGTGAGTGGACGGTGTTCTGGTCTTATGTGTTCATTCTCTTGTTTGTCCTCCAGACAGATGGACATACTAACAACTTTTGAAGATTTTTGACGTTATTTCTTGTGAATTGTTTTTATAAAAAGTTATATATAAGCATGTTAAATGTAAAATCAGTCGACCCAAATATAATAAATATAATCACCTTTGACCAAAATTAAAGACATTTTTTAAATTCATTGCAAAAACACGTTGATTCTCATGGAAGAGTGTCGGTATTGGTCGTTCATGCATCCAAGGGTTAAACATATGATTTGCAGACGTGTTTTGATTTTGCCGCTTACAATCCTGACACATACAATTTGAGTGTCGCCTATATCCCTCTTCAAATGTGGTCAATAGATCTAATTTACACAAATTTAAATTGTTAGTTCGGTTAGTTGGTTCGGGCACCTAGTTAGGATGCCACCTGGGCGCCTCCCTAGGGAGGTGTTCCAGGCACGTCCAGCTGGGAGGAGACCAAGGGGTAGACCTAGGACCAGGTGGAGGGATTATATCTCTTCGCTGGCCTGGGAGCGCCTTGGGACCCCCCAGTCAGAGCTGGTTGATGTGGGGAAAGGAACGTTTGGGGCTCTCTGCTGGAACTGATACCCCCACGACCCGACCACGGATAAGCGGGAGAAGATGGATGTAAATTGTTACTTTAAAAATGCATAAATGTTGGGTTATTTTGACGATAGTTCAGATCACAGAAACAGATCTTCGACATGTGTTAAAGTGAATCAGAATTCATATTTATGACCATTTTAGAGCAACTTTAAAATCACATTTAGAAACGAGTCAAAATGGTTTAAACAAAATAAGTGCTGTATTTTTCCAGACGTGTGTTCCGTGCACTACAGAAGCTCTCCTCTCAGTCACCAACACATCGCTGATAACAAGCTTCCCCCCCCCATCGGTCCAGCTCTGAATCTCATCAACAGAGAGAGGACCTGGAGAGCTGGTATCGCGTTGATTCATTTGCGTGAGATATCTGAAGCTGAGTGGATCACTGTATCTCCGGGAGTTAGACGTTTCTGTTGGGACGCATCCAGACTCCGATGTGTTGCAAAGTGTCTTTTATTCTTTTATTGAAATAAAACAACACTTTCACCTGATACGCGTCTTCAAACCCTTTAAAGATATACATGTCGGTGATGTATGTGACGTTAAAGGAGAGACGGGTCCGTCGTGGCGGGAATAAGACGTGCCTCTGATCGTTATGGCGTGTTAGCTTTCCATATTCATAAATCAGAGTCGTGCAAAGGCTTCTGAGCGATATTCCAGCATGTCTCTATTGACACAAAGTTCCAAACTATCTGTAATCTCGCAGAGTCACGCACAGCAACACCACACACACGCACACACACACACACGCACACACACACACACACACACACACACACACACACACACACACACACACACACACACACACACACACACACACACACACACACACACACACACACACACACACACACACACACACACACACACACACACACACACACAGTAGCCGGGCAGAATTAACTGAGATCTGAGGGATCAGACGCAGAGAAAGGCCAGACAGGGTGAACAGATCAAATGGTGTGTGTGTGTGTGTGTGTGTGTGTGTGTGTGTGTGTTATTCTCCAGACTTCGAGCTGTGACAGGCCCTCTGACAGCCTGTGGTCTATAATCATCCCTCCAGCTGTTCATTTGACCTCTGACCTCTGCTCCTCACACCTCTGTAACGACATTCAGCCACGCTACAGTTCACCAGAGGATGATGATCCGGGGCAGAAGCTCCACCGTGAGGATGGAGACTTCACACCGCGCCTTCCGGAGAGTGCGAGTCCTGTTGAGGGTGGTTGTTGTTATATATGTTAAGCCGTGAACACGTACTTTGCTTTCCTCGCCTCAGCTGCTGTGGAGATACACTGTGGTTTAGCGCCCTCTGCTGGCGGAGCGGCGGCACTTCAGGGAGCAGGAGAATCATGAGCTTTACACCTTTATCCGTCCAAGATGTAGCACCAACAGCGCTCTTAAGAGTGGAGGAGAGGAGCTGATCTACTTTCCACTCAAACATTACTCTGATATAGTCAGGTCTTTCCTTCTTTGTCCAACATTAAAATGTCCTTCAAGACGTAAGAGCAGCCGGTCTGATTGACTAATACGACGGCTTTATGATATTTGTAATAGCCAACGAGCTGGTGTCGCAGCAATGAAGGTCAGAGAATAATGGACAGGTTCCTAATTGGCCGTTCTTGAGGTGCCGTCACTCTTCTCGCTGAATCTTGGCCACAGATCGAAGCTCACTAATTGACGTATTGCATCTTGTATGTTTAACACTTACACAAGCTTTTAAAAGACAGGCCCTGTGTCTATTCTCCATTTATCGAGCAACACGTTCAGCTCCAGCTTTTCACCTGCCATTGAGAATAACTCTAGCATTAGGCTAGCTTAGCTTCAAGTTAGCATTACGACTGGAAACATCCACCCCTTTTGCAAGTGTTCATGCTAAGCTAAGCTAACCGGCAGCTTGTGGACAATTGTTAGACGGACAGAGAACGGTATTTTCACCTCTTACTCTCGTCATATATCAAAAGAACGGTTCCTTTATTTAGTTTGTTTATGGCCATGTTTGCTTTATTTTGGGGTTGTGTTTTTGCTGCACTTACCTTTGGCCCTTCTTTGTGAGAAGATACAACATCAACATGTATACAGTTTACATTTAGAGTCAACCTTTATTGAGCAGTGAGTTAGCCCTGAGCGCTTCACAGTACGACATGTGAACCCTTCAGGCCATAGGTCAGAATATATTCACGCTCGCCTCGCCTGTGCTTTGGTCGGAAGGGGCATTTTACTCTTTGAAATGTCAACATATTGGAAGTCTTACATATTTACACTCTCTCTTTAATTAAATATATGAACACACGTTGTGCTAAATGTTTTATGATACTTGAACTTGAGTTATACAAAAAAATACTTCAAGCATTTCTGAGTTTTTCAGAGTTTGTCAGGATTGGGATTTAAATGCTCATAAACCTCCTGAACGAGCTCCTGAAGACGCCCCAGGCCTCCCATTGGCTGCAGACTCAGGAAGTGGAAGGGATGCAGACGATAAAGTCCATCGTTTGAAGTGGTTCGGACAAAAAGACACATCGCTCTGTGTCCTGCACACACACTCCTTCACACACTCCCCTCACTCTCAAGTGAAAGTGTTGAGTAGCAGCCGCAAGGGGTTGTGGGTTTGGAGTCCGTGTGTGTATGAAAAGTGATGCCAGGGCGAAGTGAGGACGTACGAAGAGAGAGACGAAAGGATAGAGAAGGTGGTGAGGAAAGGAAAGGTGTCTGGTCTTAGTTGAATGTAACTGTTTAACTGAGAAGGACGTTGATAAACGGAGGTTCTTCCCACGGCACCCGAACGCCCCGTTCATCTGGTTCCCCTCGAGTTGTCTGGCAGCTGGTTACCGCTGACAACGAGCCAAGTCAGAACTCACCGGAGTGTATTCCAAACTACGGTTTGGGTGCCGAGATACCGGCGTTAGAGAAGGTAGCAAGGAGGCGGTTCAGAGTCCCTTGTTCTTCTCTGTGTCAGAGTCCAGAGAGGAACCACGTCTCCCTCCAAAGGGTCCTTGCTCCTCATGTCGGGGTCAGGTGCTCAGCAGGAGGTCTCCCTGTCCGGAGCCCCACTCCACGAAGTCCATCTCCCCGCTGGAGTGCGTCGGGCTATCCGGGTCGATGCCCTTCCGCTCCCCGAACACCTTCTCCTGCAGCTCGATTATGTCGTTACGGATGTCGGCCATCATCAGCAGGAGGAAGTCGAAGGAGCCGGGGGGGCCCTGGGAGGGAGGAGAGAGGGAGGA
>NW_027263090.1:0-87247 GCF_902827115.2 Pseudochaenichthys georgianus
GCCAGATGCGGTGGCAACGTCTGACCAGGGCATGTGCAGAAGGGACCAAGACCTCCTTTTCAGTCTCAGCAAACACGGGTGGTTGGTAGCCAAAGACGCACTGGAAGGGAGACCTGTGGCAGAGGTGGGAAGAGAATTGTGGGCGTACTCCACCCAGGTTAGATGCTTGCTCCACGATGAGGGATTCTGAGCCACCAAGCACCTCAGACATGTCTCCAACACTTGATTTAATCTCTCCGTTTGTCCGTTGGACTGGGGGTGATACCCAGAGGAGAGGCTAGCGGTGGCTCCAATGAGACTGCAGAACTCCTTCCAGAACTTGGAAACAAACTGTGGGCCCCGGTCTGACACAATATCCCTGGGAAATCCATGTATCCGGAACACATTGACCATCATAATTTCCGCCGTTTCCTTGGCCGAGGGTAGCTTGGTCAATGGAATAAAATGAGTCATTTTAGAAAAAGGATCTACCACTGTTAGTACAGTGGTCTTACCTTGAGACACCGGGAGTCCAGTAACAAAGTCCATGGATATGTCAGACCAGGGCCGTTGGGGAATGGGCAACAGCTGCAGCAACCCGGCCCGAGACCTGGAAGAAGTTTTGCTGCGAGCACAAACAGGACAGGCATTCACATATTCACCAACATCTTTGGCCATGGACGGCCACCAGAAATGCTGCTTAAGTGAGAACATGGTTCCTCTAACCCCAGGATGACAAGTGAGCAAGGACGTGTGAGCCCAGTGAGTGATCTTGGAGCGTAAGGGCACCGTAACAAACAGCCTATTAGGCGAACACTCACTAGGTGCTGGGCTCTCAACATTTTCTTGCTGCACCTCTTTTTCTATATAAGTTACCGCTCCTACCACACGGTTCAGTGGTAGGATGGGTTCTGGTTCCTTGGCAGCAGGCTCAGGGTCAACCAGACGGGACAAGGCATCTGGCTTGGTGTTCTGTTAGCCAGGTCTAAATGACAAGGTAAAATCAAAACGACTGAAAAAAAGTGTCCATCTAGCCTGGCGTGAATTCAGTCTCTTAGCCTTTTTTATGTATTTGAGGTTCTTATGGTCTGTCCATACCAGGAACGGCTGAGCGGCCCCCTCCAGCCAATGTCTCCACTCCTCCAAGGCTTGTTTCACTGCCAGTAGTTCACGATTGCCCACGTCGTAGTTCCTTTCCGCTGGGGACAACTTACGGGAGAGATAAGCGCAGGGATGGAGCTTATTATCCTTTGCAGCACGCTGAGAGAGAGAACTGCCCCCACACCGAGGTTAGAGGCTTCCACCTCTACCACGAACTGTCGAAGTGGATCTGGGATGGTGAGGATGGGAGCAGAGGTGAACATCTCCTTTAGAGCTTGAAAAGCGTGAACAGCTTTGGAGTTCCATTCAAAAGGGACATGAGGAGAGGGAAGTACCAGGGTTCCCGCTAGGATTTTTTCTCGCCGTCCAAATGTCCGAACAGAATTTATTTTACCGGACAAATTTGAAACTTACCGGTCATGTTTCAATAATAAGAATTGTGTAGCGGAGTTCCCTTTAGCAGGTAATTACCGGACTATGAGCGGATATGCTGATGTTTAAAACGCAGTTAGTGGGGCTCATTTTTATATTGCTTCAGTTTATAATCATAACAGATCGAAAAATTCAGATTCATTTTCAATAAATGACTCCACAAACAACAACATAATTATTACATTCAAATAAACTACTTGCAATAGATGAAGTACGTTATTCAAAAGTTTACATTAACTTTGAATAACAACACGGGAGAAACGGATCCTCTCTTTTCCCCTCTCCCTCCCTCTCTCTCCTGACAGCCCGTCAGTTTCTCATGCAGCGCTAAACAGTGGGCGGGGCTTCAGGTGATTATGCAGCAGCTGATCTGATCTCTCTCGCGTGTTCGGTTACACTTCACTCGCCGTTTATGTCCATATCGATCAGATCCAGCTCTCCTGAGTCCTGATCAGCCTTTATAGAGAGCACAGATCAAACTATTAAGATTGAATATCGGCCGATAATGATCGACGGCCAACCGATCGGAGCATCGGATATTTTGACCGGCAGGTTTTGAATTTACCGGTTTTTATTCAATTTTACCAGGTAAAAACCGGTAATTACCGGCTAACGGCAACCCTGGTAAGTACATGTAGCGGGGAAGCAATAGAACTGACATTTCTGATGAAACATCTATAAAAATGTGCAAACCCCAGGAACTGCTGTAGTTTTTTCCTGTTTTTCATGTCACTATAATGTATATGTATGTATATATATATTAGGGCTGTCAAGTTAACGCGTTAATAAAATAAAAAATAATAAAAAATTACGCCACTAATTATTTTAACGCGATTAACGCATGTGTATTTTTGTCCTCGGCCGCCCCGTAGTTTCAGAGCGCATCGAGTTTAAAATACCATCTACAAGCTGACGCTGACAGCCCCGCTCCTGCCGCCCGCTTGTGGCAGACCACACTTCCGCGCTCACCGGCAGGCACCGACTGGCCATCGGGAGGACCGGGAGGGTGTGTGTATGTGTGGCCCGAGCGAGCGAGAGAGAGACCTTACGTGCATTGTTGTTGTTAGCATCTGTTGCTAGCTAGCTGCGCTAACGGATATAAGGAGCTGTTTAAATGAAAACAGAGGAGCGACATTTCGCCACAACTGCGCCGAGCACTTGACTTGATGCAGGAAGCAGACAGCGGGACATTGTAGGAGAAGTCAGCACACTCAGCACGGATAGTGCGCAACATGATTGCAGCGTCCAGGCAGCTCCCGTTCGAGCATATGCCTTGAGTTGCACATAGCTCCAACGATCCATCACACACACACACTGATAGAAATTTGTAGGGATTACTAGTCCGCATTCCAAATCTCTGCGCGTCGCTAACAAGCTGGTTATCATACAGGAAGGAATCCAGAGCATACAATTAACCGTTTAACAATAATCTATTTAATGGTAATATAACAATGCAATACAATCAATACATTACCATACAAAACCATATCATATCATATGCATAATGTCAGGAGTAGGCCTACTCCTGGCCCTTGTTCACAGGCCACCACGACCTTCCGGTCCGAGCGGCGCGAGAAGAGAGAGAGAGAGCAAAAGGCTGAATAGCCTTTCATCCCAACAGAAACAGGAAGGGGTGGAGTTTAACTGGTCATCTTTTCCGGTCATCTCAAACAAACACCTCTGACATTCACTGTCTCCTATTTCTGCAGCCTCCACACATGCACACATCCCCCCACATTCCAGAGACCACAGTGGGGTCTTGCTCCACCTCCCCCACAGAGTAATAAAACCCTGTTTACTCTAAACAGTTCTTGTTTATAGCCATTGTAGTCCTCACATTTATGAAAGGATAAAACAGATAAATCAATATAAAACACAAACACAGGTATTGTTTGAACAGTATTCACTTAACTGCTACTATTTGATCATTACCAGAGGAACTCAAAGGACCTCTTTTAATATCTGGAAATTGCAACAAGACTTTCTGACATTTAAAATGTAACACACTTCTTAAATATCAGATGCTGTAATCCCCCTTTTGCACTCTTCTAAAAGAGTGCAACTTACACAAGGCACTTGAAACATAACTATTGTCATTCCTCTCCAATATCATCAGAAACTGAGATCCAAAGTATTTGAAATCGTGAAGGAACAGAACATCACTTCCCATGGCAGTGAAGGAACCATGAGGGGGCAGCTGAGTGCTAAGAAGTAGTCTCCTGGTGGTGAATCATCAGCCCGCCTGCCCGCCCCCCCCCAAAGGAATAGCCCACACGACAGCTGATAGGGAGGGGGAGATGCGGCTTTCCCTTCACGGGTGGAACTGATCAGAGAGAAGTAGACTCCTCTGCTGTCTCGACAAGTCCCCCAGCCCACTGCCAGCCGCTTCCAAGTCGTCTGCTGCCTGGATGTCCTCGAGGTCCTTCTCCTCCAGTCCGCTGATGACAGCATCCGTGTCGACCTCCATGACGAGACCCAGATCCGTCTTGATGTCGTCCCCTGGTCCTAGCAGGTGGTTTCCCCGCCGCACACTGGCTCCAGTGGTACCAGTTGTCCCCCTTTCCTTGTAGGCGGACGGCATGGGATGTCCTCTGGGTCACTCGGTCGGGGCCGGAGAGCCTGGGGTTGACAGTCTGCCTCCTGCGTCTCGGGTCCCCCTTTTGGCGTCAACAACCTGTGTGGAGAAATCTGATACAAATCCCTCAAGCCTACGCTCCGGGCTCTGGGGCCCTCGGCTGTTTGACCCACCAGTGCGTGGCCACTTGGAGCCTGTTGGTGGGGTGTCTTAAAACAACAGACGTCTGTGCACAGGTTTTCTAAATTAATTGTGCAGCTTCAGAATCTTAATACTTGGACTGTGCCAACTAAATAAGAACCCCAACATCTTTAGGTAAACTAAATAACATATTTCAATAGCTCTGAATTTCTGACAAGCATCTGTGTTTATTTTTAAATTAAATCCCTGAGATCCCATTAAAAATCTAAATATGATTTGAACTGCTAATGTTTCTGGTAAAGAAACACACTAATGTAAGGCAAATGTCAGCCTTATGAACGGAGGTACCGTGGGACTTGCCCTTCACATGTACGGGAGTCCGCTCAATGGAAATGCGATGTCAAGTTCCGATGTCAAGTTTCTGTCAGCGGCTAGACAGATGTTACCAGTGTTTACCAGTGTTGCCAGGGGCATGATAACATCCTCCACTGGAGGTTGGGTGGTGCTGCTGTGAATAAGGCCGACTATGGGTGCCGATGGGCGGACGGTAAAGCACCGCAAAGTAGACCCCCTTTAAGTGTAGCCAGGGGCACGAGAAAAATCCTCCATGGAGGTTGGGTGGTGCTGCTGTGAATATAACCCAACGACCTAATGACATGCTTGACTTCGACCACCACTCGCATCCCTCAGCTCCTGGATGTGATGGCCAGCAATCCGACTACCGCGACCCGGACACTGCTCTATGGGTATATGACTCTTCATTGGAGCTGCATTTACGGCCACCGTCCGGGGGTCTACTCCAACATGACCAACGCCGAGGTCCGAAAGGCGGATACAACTGGCACTGCCTTCGGCTACCTGGTTCATGTGAGTGCTATTAATCAATGCATTTATTCCGGCAGTTATATGCATGATTGACATTGTATTGACACTCTCTAACTCTGTCATAACAGGTAAGCAACCACAAGACGGCCAACTCGTTCGGGGAAGCGCAGCTGTACCTCACCGCAGAATAATTTGGATGGATGAAGAGGTGGCTGGAAATTAAGGGTACGCTGACCTGCACCCAGAGCCGTTACTTTCTATACACAGAGGGGAAGAACCCGTTCAGGAAGCTTGCCTACTCCCTGAGGATGGCATGGGCTGATGTAGGGCTCCACGGTCCCATTAACTTCACCGACCTCCGCACAGTCCACGCCGATAATGCGAAGAGGTTTCAAGACAAAGGCAACCGCCAAAGAGTGAGTGATTTCATGTGTCACAACACTGCAACTGCGGACAAATTTTACGCGAATAATCCTTCTTTGAAGGAGGCTGCGGACATTCGGTTGCTCTTCACAGAGTCACTGCAAGCAGCGGCGGCGGCATCGACAGCAGCAGCAGCAGCAGCAGCGGGAAATGAAGACACTTTTGCGGGTATTGACATCGACAGTGACAGCTCTGGAGAGGAGCACAGCCCGGCTCCCTACCAAGACTCCCTACCAAGACATGTCCCGAAGAGGGACCAGTCACTGGCCGAACACAGCCCCTCAGACATGGGTGAAGAGAGGGTGCCATACTCTGCCCCAACTTCACCCACTGTTGCCAGTGATCAACTTGTAAATATGCAGTGTGTTGTTGTAATCAGTCCCCTTGTAAATACGTTATATCCTGTGTGAATGTATTTATTACTGTCAATATTACTGTAAATAAAGTTTGTTAAAATTACTAAGTGTTCTGTTTTTAAAGCCCACTATGGGTTTTTTTCCTTTAAGATCCCCAGGGGCACGATATTCTGGTTCTGGTGGTAGCATGGAGGTGTTTAGTCCAAGTGAGGAGTGCTCAAGTGTGGGATGATTTGTAAGGTAGAAGAGGGTAAAAAAAGTTAAAGTGTGAACCTCCAGCAGGGCAGGTGGTGCTGTGAAGAGGGCCGACTATGGGTGCCGATGGGCGGACGGTAAAGCACCGCAAAGTAGACCCCCTTTAAGTGTAGCCAGGGGCACGATAAACATCCTCCATGGAGGTTGGGTGCTGCTGCTGTGAAGAAGGCCGACTATGGGTGCCTATGGGCGGACGGTAAAGCACCGCAAAGTAGACCCCCTTTAAGTGTAGCCAGGGGCACGATAAACATCCTCCATGGAGGTTGGGTGCTGCTGCTGTGAAGAAGGCCGACTATGGGTGCCTATGGGCGGACGGTAAAGCACCGCAAAGTAGACCCCCTTTAAGTGTAGCCAGGGGCACGAGAAACATCCTCCATGGAGGTTGGGTGCTGCTGCTGTGAAGAAGGCCGACTATGGGTGCCTATGGGCGGACGGTAAAGCACCGCAAAGTAGACCCCCTTTAAGTGTAGCCAGGGGCACGATAAACATCCTCCATGGAGGTTGGGTGCTGCTGCTGTGAAGAAGGCCGACTATGGGTGCCTATGGGCGGACGGTAAAGCACCGCAAAGTAGACCCCCTTTAAGTGTAGCCAGGGGCACGAGAAACATCCTCCATGGAGGTTGGGTGCTGCTGCTGTGAAGAAGGCCGACTATGGGTGCCTATGGGCGGACGGTAAAGCACCGCAAAGTAGACCCCCTTTAAGTGTAGCCAGGGGCACGAGAAACATCCTCCATGGAGGTTGGGTGCTGCTGCTGTGAAGAAGGCCGACTATGGGTGCCTATGGGCGGACGGTAAAGCACCGCAAAATACACCCCCCTTTAAGTGTAGCCAGGGGCACGAGATTCTTGAGGGTGTGATCATCTTGGTTTAGTCCGTGGGGGAGTGCTTAAGTTCGGGGGCCCGGGGACCCAAGGTGCTCGAGGTTCTGGAGGTACATGGGAGGGATCCTGGAGTTCCTCAGTCCGTGTTTTGGGGGTCTTGGAGCGGCCCCGAAGAGGTGCCTTTGTCGGTGTACCTAATGGGTAAGAAAGCCAGTCTACACAGGTCGTGAAATGTGATTGAAATGTACAGAGTGCTGTACATTTCAATCACTTTGAATGGGAGTCGTGAGGTGTAAATGAAATGGCCATATCTCCCTTAAATTCACAGCAAAGTTACCCATCTTTCACACACTATTTCATGGGTAATAAAGCCATGTGCACACTGTATTTAAAGTAATCTTAGCCAGCTTTCAGACACTAATTCGTGGGTAATAAAGGCCTGTACATCTCCCTGTTTGAAAGGGCCATATCTCCCTTAAATTCACAGCAAAGTTACCCATCTTTCACACACTAATTCATGGGTAACAGAGCCATGTGCACCATGCATTTAAAGTAATGTTAGCCAGCTTTCAGACACTAATTCGTGGGGAAGAAAGTCACCCTGGTCGGGTCGTGAAATGTGATTGAAATGTACAGAGTGCTGTACATTTCAATCACTTTGAATGGGAGTCGTGAGGTGTGGATGAAATGGCCATATCTCCCTTAAATTCACAGCAAAGTTACCCATCTTTCACACACTATTTCATGGGTAATAAAGCCATGTGCACACTGTATTTAAAGTAATCTTAGCCAGCTTTCAGACACTAATTCGTGGGTAATAAAGGCCTGTACATCTCCCTGTTTGAAAGGGCCATATCTTCCTTAAATTCACATCAAACTCACCCAGCTTTCACACACTATTTCATGGGTAATAAAGCCATGTGCACACTGTATTTAAAGTAATCTTAGCCAGCTTTCAGACACTAATTCCTGGGGAAGAAAGTCACCCTGGACGGGTCATCAAATGTGATTGAAATGGACAGATTCCTGTACATTTCAATCACTTTTAATGGGAGTCGTGAGGTGTGGATGGCCTGTTGAATCCGATTTTGAGCACTCTTTTCCCCGCATAAACTAGTTTAAATCACCGTTAAACACTTATTCTGTTGATGTCTATATAACCGACTTCCCGCTATGCATTAAGTCGGTTATATGGACCCTGTACACTAGGCATACCGCGGCCGGTAGTAAATGTCCAACCATTGTACCCTCTGGTCCCTAGAGTATGTTATGGATTCAAAAACAACCAACATCACAATACTAACAAAGTGAATGGCTTCCTGGTGATACTGCTTCTACCCGTCAGTGCTTAGATATTATCCCGCTGAAAAAATGAATACAGAATTCCAACAAACTGTCATCAAATGTCTTTCTATTATGAATTTAGATGAAATGTATATCCCCATAATGACCTAAACAATAAAGTCTATGGCTTTTACTTCTTTACCAGACTAGTTACATGATGTTGTCTGTTGAAACATTACTCACAGGTCAGCTTCTTCAGTATTCCATTCTGGACTTACATCTCTCCCAGCAGCCCCTTGGCCACTGATTCTTTATCTGTGTTACCTGCTATAACTCAATCAATATTAGAGACATGTCAACATTCATCAAACAGTATGTTATCCCCAAATATGGAGCAGGTCAATTCTAAAACTGTCAATCAATGGTCAGATTGAACAATGGAGTTGGAGCAGCCGGTTCCTTTCAGTCCCTAAAAAAAAAATGTACATTGTGAAGTTTACACTCCACCTTTTTTACACATTATCTCATGTGTAAACAAAATCCTGTATGGGAAGAAAACCTTCAGGTCATAATGGATTATAAGACAATACCAAACATTTTTCCCAAATGTACATCCATCATTTCCCACAGTAAACACCTCAGTGAAATGAAGTGTTTCTCTCCATCTTTCAGTCCTAAAAGAAACAGAATCCTCAAATGTCATAGTTTGAGCTTCACATTCTGCAAACGGCCACCTCCTGTGGGAGTGAAATATCATCAAGCAGATTAGATACGGTTTCCCCTTTTGTGCAATGTTAGGAAACCTCTCATTTCACACATTATTATCACACAAAAATAATGTGTTAGTCCAAAAACATGCTTGATTAGTCATTGTTTTAAATCATGCACTTGCACTGATCAGGTGCAGACATACACTCACTCACACTCACACTGTCAGGTTGTAAAGTCAGGTTTGGTCAGGTACACTTCAGAGTCAGTCATTGACAGTGCCTTCCCAAGTTACCCTGTCGGTCAGGGTCAAAGGTCAGTTGGTCTCAGTCTTTTTGGCCATGTGTCGTGCTCTGCAGAGACTCCGATCTTCCAGCACAGGCCAGCATCCTCCGTCTATAAAAATCTGTATATATGGAGCGCCATCATTTACTAATTCACAATTCCAACTATAATGTTCAAGATATCTCTGTTTTCCCAAATTCCCTGAAAAGTGTTAGCCAAAAAATGTCACTTCCTTATTGTACTACTACTGCAGTTCATTAACACCTAATCAATATCAACACGTCTAATAGATGTAATTCAGAAACTTGTGTACATCACTATTATCTTGTGTCAAAACATTACTAGGATCTGTAAAGCTCTGCTATGTATTCCATAACTCATTCTATTAATTTATCTTCAATTCTGGTGCACTTAAAGAACAATGTTACCCTCTTTAACAGTGCGTGGAACCCTGGGTGTCCTGAACATGTAACAATCACTCCTTCCTTTATCAAGGACCTAAAAACAGAAGTAATTTCATCAATGGTTTGTAGCTGAACTTAGGAATTATCCCTCATGGTAGGTATGTTTTTACTTTTTAACATCTCTAAATGTCAGTTAATTACTAACTAAATGAATGTACATTAGGAGGTGGTGCCGCTAGTCCTCTAAACTCATAATCTGGTGCTGTGCGCTTCCTGTGAAGCTGCAAGTACGATTTAAAAAAAAACACTGCAGGGTGGGTCGAGTGACCCCTCCTCCCTATTGGTCGTCAATAATATGCACCCTTACTGGGTGATTGAAGGCCCCACATTATTTCCCATTTCAGCATCAGCCCTCTTTACTCTAAAGTTACTTTCTAAATAGGAATATGTAGAAATGGAACAAATATTCAATCTTCAGAAAAGTTCTTAACCAATGTCTATCTGGTGACTAGCCAACATATTTTAAAATGTCAGATGTATAAAAATAAGCCTAAATACTCCCTTACCATCAAAGTCCAAATCTAGACACAAGGTGAACAGTTTTGGTAACGGACAATTCAATCTAAAAACAAAACAAAATTGGACTTGTGTCCTTGTTTTTTTGTTCTTCAAAATACATTAGCAAATACCCTGCGAAGTATTCGCAACCTAACTAACCCTCCCTAGGATATGAACTCCATTAATCCCTTTACTCATAGTTAGTTTATATGTCTAAATTATTATGTGTGACCTAATAATCAGATGTCTTGTTTGTCAACCAAGAATATTAAACTTTAATCTTTTCAGTATTCCAGACCATCGCTTAAACAATCAGCCTCCCCTCTCAAACACTAATGTTATTGTTGTACACCACCCTCTGGAAAACTCTTGCACAGTTATGCTGTCAAATCATCGCATAATTTCCTCAGAGTCTGAACCGTCTGAGACCAGCCTGTCTCAAGATCTTGTCACAATGTGAACAGTCAGTAATGCGTTGTCCTCTGCAGCTGTTTCCAATTGGATCAATGAAACTCTTGCACTGGGATGTCCTGAGGGGGAAGGCACCTCTGGATCAATGTGCTACAATCCGCAGACACACATTGTCCTCTGCACAGCAGGAATCCCCCAAAACTGTTGTTCCTCTTCCCACCACTGTTGCCTTGGCAACGAGGTACACGCAAAATGTCAAACCCTCCTCAGATGCGTTCTTTGCACAGTTCTTCTGTTTCTGTAGTGAGCAACTCTTCACCAACACACTGATTCAGAGTACAACCCAAAGGTGGCGCACAACTTTCCAGTGCCGCTGTAATCACAATAAATCAGCAACTGGAGATAAACTCAATTTAAATCTATCCCCCAAAGGGTTACAAAATAAAACGGCTGAGTGCCTATATGGTCAGGAATGCTGAAACATGTGAATGTTAAAACAAATCAATGGCAGTAGTCTACCCAGATTCTTTACTCCATTAAAAGTAGTAAAATCTCTTTTTGAAATTGTTTATCTAAGTTGTGTTACAAGCAGGTTAGATCTGTAACAAAATACAAAACTAACTGTATTTAGCGCTATACTTGAAAAACAAGTAATCTGATCATATTTAATGAATATATATGTTTGAACACTTATTATTGCCGGAAAGGTTTCCTCACAAAATGTAATCTCCATTACTAAAGCTCAAACCTAAAGAAATCATCACGGAACAGTTTTCTGTCCTTATCACTTAATTGTCTCAATACAAACTAAAACGCGTTGTGAAAACTCCCACTCTTGAGAACATCTCAACACTTTATTCCATCTGAGCACGAGTGTCTGACAGACATGCCCTATTAATCCAAAACGGTCTTTACTGGTATCAATTGTGAACTTCCTTAATATGAATTGTAAATGCAACATATGTTCTCTTTAGAACACAGATATGACAGTAGCTGCTGCAACTGGTTAATAGCAGTGTTCTGTCAACCTAGTTAAGCATGTTGTTGTTATATCTAGTAAATATATTTTTATTTCATGTTTACTCACAAAACAATATGGCATTATTTAGAATCAAGTTTTACTCTCCCTGAACTCTTCAAAACATCTACTTCTCTCGTCTCTCTCAGTTTTGCAGCTGCCGGCTTAAGTTTCCCCTCATCAATCACCTCTTTGTGTTTGTGCAACACCTCTGTCATGCGTAACCATTTAGCAGATTCATTCTGACTGACAAGCGTTCAAAAACCCTTCTGCTTATCACTTAGGCTACTACTTTTTGTTTTATTCATAACCTAAAAATACAATTGTGATGAATAGCTTGCTCTTGTACCATTACATTTACCAACATAAAACAAGGTCTTTACTAATCAACAATGACAACCTACAGACAGAACAATCAAGAAACAGATCAATACAACTCCTAAATAACATTACAATATATATTTCTCACAGTGAGTTCGTTATCTAATGTTTAACAAATTCTCATCTTTCTATGTGTAGTAAAATGATCAGTTAATGACGAATAGTATGAACTCTTAATCTGTTCCCATTGCTCCCGGTAACTCCCTGGAATTTCAGAATTTTCTTAACCATTCTGACGTTCCATATTCACTTCGCCTTTATTTATCTGACTTAATTAATATGTGTTCACTTGTATTAATCAATTGTCATCGTTAACGTGCTTCCCCCCCCTTTCAGCCACTAGATGGCAGCAGCAGAGCACAAATGAGCTTCACTCTTCTGAGTGCATTGTCTGAGTCCCACAGACAATCGCTCACACAGGTTTTTTAGGTAAAAATCACACAGATGTATTCCCCGTACAGTTTGTCCAGCTTGATAATGTGATGTGTATTTCAACAGACAAGCAAGACCGCAAATGATGAACCCAGGTCTTAGCGAGCCCTTTATCACACGTTAGCTTTTCAAATGAATTTTTACAGACAAGGGAAACGAGAGCCGGTCCCGTCACAATTTCGGTGACGTTTGCGTTCTCTCCCAGGAATTGAACATATAGCAGACCGCTGGCTCTTAGCTATTAGCCTTAGTCTGCTATTTAACCCCAGTTTTAAACGGTGACCCGATCTAAAATATCGAGTTTCCAGGTTTTGTCGTGCAGGAATATCACCTCGCAACCCACAAACTGCACCGTTTCCACGCCACTCAGGAATAAACTACCTGAGGTCCACGCCAAACTGCTCTACTTTTCGTTACGCAGGACTTTCTGTCTACCTTGCGATCAACGTTCACGTGTTTTATATAACTTTCCTAACATAGTAAAATATGCATTGTATATTCCATTTAAACTTCAAAAACACTGTGAAACGCCTACAGACAATCCCAAAGTTTGACCTTATTTGTAGTGGCAGGGCCCTGCTGATTGTCTGAGATGTCTAAAAGTGTTTGTTCCCGACCCATTCCGGTCGTCCGGATTCTTCCACAGCTCTGTTTATCAGGCACGTCGGATCACCATTTGATAGAGATTTGTAGGGATTACTAGTCCGCATTCCAAATCTCTGCGCGTCGCTAGCAAGCTGGTTATCATACAGGAAGGAATCCAGAGCATACAATTAACCGTTTAACAATAATCTATTTAATGGTAATATAACAATGCAATACATTACCATACAAAACCATATCATATCATATGCATAATGTCAGGAGTAGGCCTACTCCTGGCCCTTGTTAACAGGCCACCACGACCTTCCGGTCCGAACGGCGCGAGAAGAGAGAGAGAGAGCAAAAGGCTGAATAGCCTTTCATCCCAACAGAAACAGGAAGGGGTGGAGTTTAACTGGTCATCTTTTCCGGTCATCTCAAACAAACACCTCTGACATTCACTGTCTCCTATTTCTGCAGCCTCCACACATGCACACATCCCCCCACATTCCAGAGACCACAGTGGGGTCTTGCTCCACCTCCCCCACAGAGTAATAAAACCCTGTTTACTCTAAACAGTTCTTGTTTATAGCCATTTTAGTCCTCACATTTATGAAAGGATAAAACAGATAAATCAATATAAAACACAAATACAGGTATTGTTTGAACAGTATTCACTTAACTGCTACTATTTGATAATTACCAGAGGAACTCAAAGGACCTCTTTTAATATCTGGAAATTGCAACAAGACTTTCTGCCATTTCAAATGTAACACACTTCTTAAATATCAGATGCTGCAACACACACACACACACACACACACACACACACACACACACACACACACACACACACACACACACACACACACACACACACACACACACACACACACACCCACACACACACACACACACACACACACACACACACACACACACACACACACACACACACACACACACACACACACACACACCATTTGTATTGTATTATTGTATGAGAGAGGTTCCAGGTTGTTGTGTTTAATATGCATGAGAATATTTGTCATTGTTCAAATGATAATAAACATTAGCATAAAGCATATTTGTCCGCTCATATGTTGATAACAGTATTAAAAACTTGAAAAATATTCCTCTAAGGTACATTTAGAACAGATACAAAATGTGCGATTAATTTGCGATTAATCGCGATTAACTATTTTAATCGACTGACAGCCCTAATATATATATATATATTTATATATATATATTAGTGCTGTCAAAATGATCGCGTTAACGGCGGTAATTACTTTTTTGAATTAATTGCGTTAAAATATTTAACGCATTTAACGCATGTGCAGAATGTCCCGCCCTGGCTGGGGTAGGCTACACCCATACCAAGAAATGGCTTAGCCCCACCATGAAAAATGATGTTAAAGTAAGCAAAATAAAGTCCTGCCCAGGTGCCCAGTTTTGGCACAGTTCCGTTGTACAGACCGACGTTAACAGCAGCCCTGTATGTGCACACGGAGACCGACTCTGTCGTCCGGTGATCTAACCGCCTTCTGGAAAAGCTTCACAAGTACGTCGGTACGCAAATGCGCTTTGTGACACAAGTGACGGTACGCATTTCAGATTACGCACATAACCTGCGTACCAGTTATGTGCACCCCTGTACCAGAGCCATATTATTACTATTATATGGCTCTGCCCTGAACTACAGCAAAAGTATTCTCCGTCGGGACTTCCTGCAACAACACCACGCCTGTCCTCCCAAAGCGAGAGCTGTGTCCGGGTCCTCGGCAGGAAGTCGGACCCATTTCCGGTGAGGGTTGGCCTCCGCCAGGGCTGCGCTTTGTCACCAATCCTGTTTGTAATATACATGGATCGGATCTCGAGGCGTAGTCGTGGGGGAAGGGGGTCTGCAGTTCGGTGGACTAAGGATTGCACCACTGCTTTTTGCAGATGATGTGGTTCTAATGGCTTCATCGGTCTGCGACCTTCAGCACTCACTGGATCGGTTTGCAACCGAGTGTGAAGCGGCTGGGATGAGGATCAGCACCTCCAAATCTGAGGCCATGGTTCTCAGCAGGAAACCGATGGACTGTCCACTCCAAGTAAGGAATGAGTCCTTACCCGAAGGAGTTCAAGTATCTCGGGGTCTTGTTCTCGAGTGAGGGACAATGGAGCGTGAGATGGGCCGGAGAACCGGAGCAGCGGGAGCGGTACTGCAGTCGCTTTACCGCACCGTTGTGACGAAAAGGGAGCTGAGCCAGAAGGCAAAGCTCTCTGTCTACCTTCGCGACCCGACCACGGATAAGCGGGAGAAGATGGATGGATATATATATATATAGAACATTTTAACATTATTATATGCTTACCTTTAACCTTTGTGTGCTGTTTGGGTCTGTGGGATCCGTTTTCAGTGTTTACTAAAAGAAAATGTTGCAATTTAATTATTTTAACCTGCTTTATTTAGGAATGGATCTCAAATCCTCTAGGGGGGACCTCACCTCCTATAGGGGGGTCCGTGGGTATGCACCCCCGGGAAGATTTTTGAGTGAAATGCATCAATCTGGTGAACTTTGAGAGCAACATTAATTTATGGATACAGCTCTCAACACTCAGATGAAAGGGAGCTGTATACTTTTCAATGATCCAAACATCTTTAGAATATGATCACAACCAATAACAAATCATTTAAACTGGTGTATTCTTATCTTATGTTACCTAGTTAGCATTCTTTCTTTTTATTTATGCATATTTTACTAATCACTCTTTTTAACTGTTTTGATTTTTTACTGTCCTATAATACACATTGGAATGACTTCTTACTTTATTTTTTACAAATATATTTAATAGATAAAGGTGTTCTCTCTCTCTCTCTCTCTCTCTCTCTCTCTCTCTCTCTCTCTCTCTCTCTCTCTCTCTCTCTCTCTCTCTCTCTCTCTCTCTCTCTCTCTCTCTCTCTCTCTCTCGCTCACAGAGGCTGTGTGCTCCTCCGTGTCGATGACGGCTTGCGTTAAAAAATAATAATAAACATATTTGTAAAGAGGGGGGACACAAACGCGATTTTGAAAAGTGGGGGGTGACATGTAATATGGACAGAATCTCCTCAGGGTTAGGGACGAAACACAAAACTAGAGTAAAACATAACTAAACCTAACATATCTGTCGAGTCACAACATAAAGAAGTTATTGCAGAGTTCTGGAGAGGCAGCTGGGGGGCCTGTGTTGGTGGAGTTGAGAAGGCGGTTGATAGTGGAGAATAAGGTTCTAGAATTGTTTTTGCTGTTGTCTATTATTGACGAGTAGTATGCAGAGCGGGCGTTTTTTAGAGCAGTAGCATAGGCACTTTGGTGTTCTCTGAAGGCCAGTAGGTGGACGGCGAGAGCCTGCTTCTACCATAGTCTCTCCAACTGACGACTGCAGGTTGTCATGCGTCGGAGGTCATCCGTGAACCAGGGGGAGGACCGTTGGAAAGTAGCTTTCCTCCTTTTTTCCGGAGCAAGGATGTTGAGCGTGGTGGTCATGGTGTCGTTGTAGAGCTCAATCATGTCGTCGGGGGAAAACGAACGGAGATCAGTTGAGAGGTTTGGTGTTATGGATTTGAGAAAAAGTGGAGTGTCCAGATTATGGATGTTTCGGTACTTCATGACTCTCTCAGTGGGGGGTGGCTGGTTGGAGGATTGGATTGTCAGCGTTAGGGAGGTAGCCTTATGGTCAGTCACTCCAAGATCAGAGATGTTTAGGTCTGATGCAGGTATGTTTCTGTTGATGATGAGGTCAAGTGTGTGACCATGATTGTGGGTGGACCCATGTACATGTTGTGCCAGATCCAGGGCAAAAAAGTGATGTGCACCCCTGGTTATAACATTAACATAGATTATAATGAAGCACGTACAGACAGAGACAGCCTCTCAGTGAACATGAAGCTGTGATGCTGCTTTTATCACCAACTTTCGTCCTCCATGGAGCTCATTATACACCAACTTTACTGTGTCACATGTCAGAGCACAAATACATTCATACATTTGAATAATGTAAGAAACCTATCTTTAATTTTTTGTTCTGTTAACCCATTTTTAAAAATGTAAAGTATTTTTTATGGATTGCTGTCAGAATCCAACCAGTTTAGCTCCAACTTCACATTGGATGGCTTATCAGCTCTTAGAGGGGAATACAGCGGGACTGAGGCGCTGTTGTGTTCAAAATTCCAGGAAAGAACAACTTCTAAGTTTAACTATTTATTATAAGAGAGCAACATATATATTTTCACTTGGCCAAGGACTCCGTCCGGTCACAGAAATCACAGGCAGCAAAGGCTGTAATCTGTCTGTCTATTTCCGGAAAGAGTCCCTGAAAGTCGTGCGTCAATACATTTGATCACACAGGGCGTTGCCCGTACATTTATGATTGGTCAAGACTAGCTGAAGAGATACCGTGGTTTAGACTTGGTTCTCTTTGGTTGGTGCACAGACTTAGAAAAAAGTCTCTTGGCAACACGATCCTCCAATCAGCATTCAGCCGGCCTGTGGAAGTCCCTCCCTACTCTGTCGCCATCATACGTCATTTGTTTTCGCTAAAGCTGCTTTGCAGACAGATAGTGGAATCCTCCATTTACGCTGCTTCCTAGCTGTGCGTGGGAGTGGAGCTCACCCGAAGCTTAAGGCCGGAGCGATGTCCTGTTCTGACTGCCTCTTTCTATTCTTCCAGTGTCTCACCTGACCTTGCTACTTTAGCAGGGACGTGCACAGGTACGGGCTAATGTTGCCCGGGCAACGGCCCGTTTGCCATTTTTGTCTGACCTGCCCCTCTGGAGAGAGTGAGAGGGTTTTTTTTTCTTTTCTGTTGTGGCCCTATGGTTGTGGCCGAATAAACATGATAGGCCTATGCCCACAATTAGTATTGTAGCGTCTCGCTGAGGGAAACACACCGGAAGTCAGCGCTGTCATCTGCCCCCAGTAACGTGACTTTGTTTACAATCTAACGGCTGGAAGCAAAGGCCTCATGGTGATCAGACCAAATGCCCGCCTGGCTTTGGTGGCCAATCCCCGGGTCAATCTGTCCCCGTTTTTAAATATGATTTTAAGACCACCTCTAGTGTCGGATTTTGGAAAATTGATTTTGAGTTTTCTCATGGCAGTTAGAGTATAGGGGACCAACCAGGGGACTTTACTTCCTCTTGACACCGTCGGTTATTTACAAAAAAACACCTAAATATACTTGTTGTTGTGCTTCTGTCTTTCTGTGTCGTTTCATCTGTAAACTCCCTCACCGCTCGCTCTCTTTTCTTGATCGCCCTCTCACGGAGAACACTTCACTTTCCCGCTTCATTGTAGGATTTCTGCAATGTCTCTACTTCAGTTTGACCATCTCTGTTATTAAGTGATGGAATACTAGATAAATAAGTAATTAGATACCTTACCGTTACTGCGCACATAAAGAATGATAAGAATAATAATAATGCGTGTTGAACTGGTTTCATTAATGAAAGTAAGTGAGTTTATTTAAGGTAATTAGTTAGAAGCCCTATTTTATCAGCATGTCTGCCCAGCAGTTACAATGGTCAAACTACATTAAAACAGAATTGTCCACATTATTTCTTTAATAGTTACTAACATTAGATAATTTTAATGAGATATGGACCGCAAAACAAAAGATATCCCTGGTTTTCATTTAAAGGAGACCTATCATGCTATATTTAAATGATATAGTGTATGACCATACCTATATATGAAATATACCTATATAAGGTATATTTATACATTTTATTTTTCAAAATACCAAACAGATCATTTTTTAGACATGCCTCGTTTCGCTCATTTTCACTCTATTCCAAGCCCGTCTTTGAAAATTCTGAGCAGCAGCTGACCACGCCCCCCTGCAGCTGACCACGCCCCCCTGCAGAAGAGCAGGCATGAGCCGGCGAGAGTCACGTTACCATGCTTGCTGTGATTACGAGTGTGGAATAAACATGTCATCTCAGAGCAATGCATGTGTTCAAGCATACTATTAATTTGATCCAGAAACTGACCCTGAAGCAGCGGAGGTTTTGGTGGAGGTTCAAAAATCTCGGTTGCAGCAGGACGTTTCTGAATGGTTAGCTGACAAGCTGTTGTCCCTATTTATTTTACTCTGTTACGATGCTTGCTCCTTATTCCGTTCATATTTTGGCTAATTAGCAAGAATGCAATGTGTACAGTTTGTAACGCAAACACAGCGATATATATATTTATAAAGGGAGACATTCATATTTTCAGCATATATACAATGGCCTCATTGCGTTTATTAATAGTTTACAGTCCTTTTCTTCCAACATCCTGCAACAACCGTTGGAAAGTTCAATAACTTAGGGTGATAAAAAGTATAACTCCAACAACACCTCAGTTGTCAGCAATGTGTGTAGTTTCATGTGTTTTTAAAAGCTCAGTTATTGACTTCTTTGTGCAAATTGCGCCACGATGCCTTCTGAACGGAGAATGTGTGCTGCATGGAGATACCACAGGTAACATTTTTGATAGCTTCACTAAGTTGTCTGTTTAGAGAATACATTTTTCACATGTCATTCAATATATGTTTATCACAATGTGTCAAGACGGATGCAGTAACTTGAGGACTCTGTAACCTGTATGGTGGACCATCCTGGATTGGAGCCTGTGTGCCTAAATATGTTCTCCATCCAGAATGCGTTGAATATTTACAGAGCTGAACATGGTGGCCTACAGTTGAGGCAAATAGAGCAGTGAGTGGTTTGTTTGTTTGTTTGTTTTGACTGAAATTGTAAAACGAATGCTAATATTGTACATGGAAATAAATACTGGTGTATGGCTTTATGCAATATTTCATTCTGTCATTGTACATGTACTATTATATTATATACTACACAGCAATGGCATAACACACCCATGTGTACGACAAAAAAAGTCCACACACAACCTTATGCCTTTTGAAATCAGAATATTCTTTACCAATCCAAACATGAATAATCACGACACATTTGATATCAACTCGGAACTTTATTGTCAAAATCAACGGTTCTTTGAACCCATAAAAAAAAACTAAATGTAGCCTACTTGTATTTTGTATAAATGACACTAAATATTTTTACAGAAGCTTTGTGAGCTGGTGCTGGGGCTTCCTTGGACGCAGGATCAGAGTGGTGTTTCCGGCCTGCGTTGTCCTCAGGATACGCAGGGAGTTTCCTGATCCGTGAAATGTCGATGTTGGGTTCAGACAGCAGCCAAATTGAACCGTGTAGCATACCCGGCGATGACCTCCTCCCTGTCAGGTCGCTCATAATGGTGCAGGGTCCACAAAGACTTGGTCGAAGATGAGGTCCATCAAGTTGGCCACGTAGGGCTGTGCAATGTTAAAAAAAGCACAACAAAAAAATGTGGTTTAGATTAGTATATGCATGTAAAAAACTGAAAGTTTTTTCTAATTTTTTTATTTTATATTTGTAAATAGTTGTATAATAAATATTTTAAACACTTACGGAATGTGGGGTCAGTCTTTACTGGGTTTGCTCTGCATTCTCCCTTCCTGGCCTTTGGGAACTGCAGTTTATACAGAGGGTTTCCAGTGGATGATAGTGGCTTGTGCACGCTCAGCGTTTTCATTGTAGTGCAGGGCTGCCAGGTACAGTCTTTCATTTCCGCCATGATAAAAAAAAATGTAAATAATAGCAAAGGATGTACAAATTGTCAGTAATTAGTAAGTATGTGAGGTGCTGGCCTGTAAAGAAGAACACATAGTTAGAACAAAATCATCTCAACTTAGTATTCAGGATGAGAAAATACTATTTGGATAAATATAGTCTGAAATCCCAAAAGATGGGGCTAAAACTCTCTATTTAGCAAAGCTCTTTGCTTAGCCTTTTCCAATCTGAGTTAGTTTTGAACCGTAACGTGCATGCTGTGTTTCTGACTCAATACAGGTGATGTGTTGGAGAGGGGCTGAGCTCAGTAGACTGACTGTAATGAGTGCTAGCCACTTTTACAATTAGCCTGTTGCTAGAGGTAAGGCCTTGTCAACAACAACAGACCAACGGGGCTTTAGCTCAGTTTTACACGTGATGTGTGTGTCCCCTCGCATACATACAGTGTTGTATCCTAACACACCCCCATTTATATTCATGTGCGCAAACAAGTAAACACACAAAAGCTTTTACATATAACGCTGCAAAAAATAGCATGTCTCATTAGCGTAGCGTAGCTTAGCTTACAGATCGATGATATCTGATCGTTCTTACAGACTCCAATCACAAACGCTTTTACATATAACTCTGGAAAAAGGCACTTACATACAGAAGATTACGTTTGTTATTATAACTTACTCAATATGATTTTAGAGGATACAAAATACTAATAAATAGGAGAATAAATACTTGTGTTATCGACTAGGGCGTGGCTTTACAGCCTTCACACGGATCGCCTTTACGGCAGTATGTCTGAACATGTTAGCAAATGTCTGATAATTAAAAAAGACAAAGCAAAGACTGCGGAGCGTAAAAAATGAAATAAAATGTTACAAAAACATATAAACACCTAACAGATTACTATTTGGGTTTGAGGTGACATTGATACGGCGAAGCTACATGCTACATGCTACATATACAAGCTAGAGATAGCTTTATCAGGAAAAACACCGCTAAATAAAAACTTACAGCTTCAAAATTGGATGTGTCCTCACTGGCCTGGTCCCGGGTGGTTGGTATTGATCCCGGGTTTAGCATTACTTTGGAGGCATATCCGTGTTGGACTTGAGAGAAGTTCATAAACATGTCCGTGGTAAAATGTTTGGAACACACAAACAGAAATCTGCCCTGGTCTTCTGGCACATGTCCCTTGTAAATGAAGTCTAGCCACAGATTCATTTATTTTTCCACTGATGGCATTGCATGCAGTCCCCTGTCCCGAGTCTTGCAGCCAACAACAGCACAACGTTTAACTGGCTTAGACATCCTGGCAAGAGCAGGCAAAAATACAGATGTGACTGGGGTTGATTATTTAGCCTGCCGATAGCCTATATGCGAATGAGAGGTTTGGCAATGCACGTGGCCGTGGCTCATTCCCCTGATAGGTGGAGAGTTGACCAATAAGCGGAGCACCTCTTTGTGATGTAGAAAAGTGTTGAAATCTGGATCCGTTTTTTTCAGATCCGTTGCAGCCCCCTTTTTTAGAGATTTGGCGAAGGAGGAAAATAGAGAGGGTTGTGTTTTCTGACACTTGGTGAGTTCCCTGGAACACCGGGGACACATATTCATGTATAAAGGACGTACAAAGGTGCATTTTGCATGATAGGTCCCCTTTAATTCAAGTCACTGAATGCAAGTACTTGCCTTAGCTTATTTTGTTATGAGATGATGATGTGAATTACTGTTCAAATTAGTTAATGTAATAATCGTTTGGTTATTTTATGCATAGCCTAATGTTACATTTCTGTGCTTAAGAATGCCTTCAAGAGGAGACTGAAGCAGAGAGAGAGAGAGATCTGAAGGAGGCAGCTAAAAGGACTGCAACTTTGCAGAGCTGGATAAAAGATGCCAGCAGGGCAGCTTCAGGTGAAGCCCTGTGATTATGTCAAGCAACTACATACATTGGAGTACACTAATACAACCAATCAGTGATAAATGCAAAGCCTGTGTCTGTGCTGAGAGAAGTTCATGTTCTGTTGGGGGCTAACCCCAAGCCTCCAGTTCAGAGCACATTTGAGAGGCTGAACTGAACACAGGCTGAATAACGAATATAGCAGTTGGACATAAAAGTCAACTGAGTGTCACTTGCAATGAGTGATGTGTTCTTATTTCATTAACCTTTTACATTAACAACAAGTTCGAATTTTCAAAAGGTCTTGTGTTTTTTTTCGGGAGGGGAGGCCCTTTTTCAGTTTAGAGCAATAGCCCCTCCAAATGTCTGTGCACGTCCCTGTACTTTCGTATTGCAAGCTAAAAATGTCTATTTATCCCAAAGTCACAGCAACATAAAATGAGCACAATAAGTGTATAAGGTAATAATAAGAATCTGTCTTTCTAATGTTATATAAGAATAGCCTCCACAGCAATCAAACAGTGTTGGGGTCAGCTGTCTCTGCGACACCTCAGCAGCCTCTTCACATGCGTGAACACCTCCTTTAACTTCAGTCCGTACACCACGGGGTTCAGTACAGTGGGTACTAGCATCATCAGGATGGAGGTGATGAGGGTGGAGTCAGATTCTCTGTTACTCTGCAGGCGGCGGAGCAGCAGATCTAAGCAGACGCTGATGGAATAGTTAAAGAAGACGAGCAGGTGAGGAAGACAGGTTTGTAGAGCTTTGCTGCTGAAGCTACGTGAGCGCCGCAGACAGATGAAGAGTATCCTAGCGTAGGAGAAGAGCACGAAGGCGGCAGGCAGGAATATGATAACTGCTGTGAACAGCAGACCAAATATTCCACTCAGCTGCGCTTCAGCACCACCGCAGCTCAGGCTCACAATGCTGTAGATAATGCAGTAGACCCTGTTGATCTGCGCCCTGCAGAGCGGTAAGCGGCTCGCCAGCAGCGTTGTGACTCCCCCTCCAATGAAGGGCAGCAACCAGCAGAGAAGCAGCATCAGCACCACCTTGGCAGGAGTTACCAGCACAGCGTAGTGCATCGGGTGGCAGATAGACAGGTAGCGGTCAAAGGCCATGGCTGACAACAGCATGAAGCTAGCTCCACCAAGAGAGGAAACAAAGAAACCCTGGCACAGACACAAAGTCCGGGACACCTGCACCAAGCCGGCGCCGGACAGCAACAGGTCTGACAGAAGTTTGGGATAAGTCAGTGTGCTGACTATGAGAGAGTTCAGCAGAACTGATGCCACGAAGGCAAACATGGGCCGGTGAAGAGCTCGCTGCGAACAGATGATATAAATCACCAGAGAGTCACTGAACAACACGAAGAGGTACAGAAACAAAAACACGAAGAATAAGAGCGAGCTGTGGCCAGACAGCGAGGAGAAACCGACCAGCGTCAGGGACGAGGTCACGTTAAACCCTGCTGACGTCATGAGGAGACCCCAATAAACAACACGCTGTGACCTCAGGTCAACAACAACAACAACAACAACAACAGCAATAAGTCAGAGCTAACCAACCTGTTGATATTATTTATGAAAACATTTAAATAAAGGATATAACATTAGTTTATATCACATTGACATATACAGTAGGAAAAATGAAACTGGAATATTTAGAACACACATTTATTTAACATTCATATTTAAAATGTGTATTCATAGAATATGAATTCACAGTTAATTAATCAGATACTAAAATATCTGCTTTAACATTAATGTATAAGTAAATGATAAATATCTATCATGAATCAGAAACAGGCGAAAGCATCATCGCAATGAACACGAAACATGAGGAGAAGCAGACCTGAATCCACCTGTGTTTAACAGGTGGATTCAGGTCTGCTTCGGTCGTTATTATCGACAATTTAAAGGATATTTATATATAATTAATCATGAACACACAGAAACATCCTCACAGGGAACTTAAAGAGAAACTGACCAGAATCCACCTATTCATCAAGAAGCAGACACATCACAGCGTAAAGAACATTAATACATATGACTTCAAAATAACATTTATAAGTGAACTATTGAACTAACATCATCACAAAGAACACGAAGGAAGAAGAGAAGCTGACCTGAATGCAGCTGGTGAAACATTAATAACATTATGCATCGACACAGTGAACCATCGAATGTATGTGAACACGAAACACGAGAAACATGAGAAGAAACAGACATGAATCCACCTGTTAAAACAAAAGCATGAGCAAATAACAATTATTAAAGAGTGGTTATATGACATATATGTGAAATGAGTCATAAACCTGCAGACAATCATCACAATGAACACGAAACAAGAGGAGAAGCAGACCTGAATCCACCTGTTTAAACAATTAAGTGAATATATACACAACATTAATATTTATAACATTAATTTAAAGAATATTAAAATATAATTCATCATGAAAACAGAGAAATATCATATGAGAAGAAAAATACCAGAATCCACCTATTCATCAAGAAGCAGACACATAACAGCGTACAGAACATTAATACATATGACTTCAAATTAACATTTATAAGTGAAATATTGAACTAACATCATCACAAGGAACACGAAGGAAGAAGAGAAGCTGACCAGAATGCAGCTGGTGAAACATTAATATAACATTAATGTAGATATGATGAAGCATGTACAGACAGAGACAGCATCTCAGTGAACATGAGGAGAAGCTGACCTGCATCCAGCTGGTGAAACATTAATACAACATTAATGTAGATATGATGAAGCACGTACAGACAGAGACAGCATCTCAGTGAACAAGAGGAGAAACTGACCTGAGTCCAGCTGGTGAAACATTAATACAACATTAATGTAGATATGATGAAGCACGTACAGACAGAGACAGCATCTCAGTGAACAAGAGGAGAAACTGACCTGAATCCAGCTGGTGAAACATTAATACAACATTAATGTAGATATGATGAAGCACGTACAGACAGAGACAGCATCTCAGTGAACAAGAGGAGAAGCTGACCTGAATCCAGCTGGTGAAACATTAATATAACATTAATGTAGATATGATGAAGCACGTACAGACAGAGACAGCATCTCAGTGAACATGAAGCTGTGAAGCTGCTTTTATCACCGTCCTTCTTCCTCCGTGGAGCTCATTGTAAATTCATTAAAGGTAATCTGCCAATCACAAATATCTTGTTGTTTGGAATGGGAGTTTCTGAGAAGGCAATGTCAAGTTAATGTAAAACAGACATAATTATCTTAAAATAGTAAATATTGAAAGCGTCCCTTTGATTAATTCAGTACTTTGTTTGATGTTAGTAATATGTTCAGGTGTCAGATACACGCAGGGGTTACATTGGCCCCGGCTCATAGGACGATGCTCTGACTTCATCACCCTCACATATTTGTCATATGTTTACAAAAAACTACATATATGTTCATTTTTTTGCTGCTCCGTGCAAAGAGTCTGCAAACCACCCGTCCTGTAACACGGAGCTGTTTCTTAAACCGTGTTTGTGTGTGTGTGCGTGCGTGCGTGCGTGTGTGTGTGTGTGTGTGTGTGTGTGTGTGTGTGTGTGTTTGTGTGTGTGTGTGTGTGTGTTTGTGTGTGTGAAGAGTGAGAACCCCCCGATCCGTCCTGTAACACGGAGGCCGTTTCTTAAACCATGCTAAATGTGTGTGTGTGTGTGTGTGTGTGTGTGTGTGTGTGTTTGTGTGTGTGTGTGTGTGTGTGTTTGTGTGTGTGAAGAGTGAGAACCCCCCGATCCGTCCTGTAACACGGAGGCCGTTTCTTAAACCATGCTAAATGTGTGTGTGTGTGTGTGTGGGGGGGGGGGGCTGTGGTCTCAAGGTCTTAGGTGCCTCAAGGGGCGGTAACCCTCGAACCTCCTGGTGGACACCGGTGGTCAGGGAAGCCGTCCGACTGAAGAAGGAGTTCTTCAGGGATTTGTTATCCCGGGGGACTCCCGAGGCAGTTGTACGGTACCGACAGGCCCGAAGGGCAGCAGCCTTAGCCGTGGCAGAGGCAAAGCAGCGGGTGTGGGAAAAGTTCGGAGACGGGCGTTGAAAGGAACACTTGAGGAACTCCTGAACCCGACAACTCCGCCCTCTATTTTAGAGGCAGAGCTGGAGTATGACGGGGGATCAACACCATTCTCCCGGAGGTCACTGAGGTCGTCAAACAACTCCACAGTGGCAAAGCCCCGGGGGTGGATGAGATCCGCCCAGAAATGCTGAAGGCTCTGGGTGTTGAGGGATACGTCAACGTTGCGTGGAATTCGGAAACAGTACCGAAGGAGTGGCAGACCGGGGTGGTGGTTCCCCTTTTCAAAAAGGGGGATCAGAGGGTGTGTCCTAATCTCACTCTTCGGAGGTATCTGACGGCGGTAGAACTCCTTCCGATGATGCTGCTGCAGCTGCTGCCGCCCTGAACATGGAGCGGATCTTCAATCCCTCCTTTATTCCAGGCGTATTCGCGTAGAATCAGTCATCCTCAGTGTTGGACATGTTTGCGTACACACCCGGACGGTGTTCATAGAGGAGGCTCAAATGGAGGGTTAGATAGCCATATAGCAGGTACTCGGTGATTGAGGTCGGATTGCAAGCCATCAGGTCAAGGAGATCAGGGATGCGCTTCTCAGCGGCCGGCATGGCGGCGAGAAGCTCCGCCTGGCTCTGCAGATGATCCAGCTTGTTCCTCTTCACCTTAAACTGGTGGACAGTGACAGACTTTTTCAAGTCGTTCATGTTAGCTTTCACCTCTCTGATGATGTGGGTCATATCAGACTGGGTGAGCCTGCACCCCCGGAGCTTTGACTCAGACAAGTACTCATTCCCTACTTGGAGTGGACAGTCCATCGGTTTCCTGCTGAGAACCATGGCCTCAGATTTGGAGGTGCTGATCCTCATCCCAGCCGCTTCACACTCGGTTGCAAACCGATCCAGTGAGTGCTGAAGGTCGCAGACCGATGAAGCCATTAGAACCACATCATCTGCAAAAAGCAGTGGTGCAATCCTTAGTCCACCGAACTGCAGACCCCCTTCCCCCACGACTACGCCTCGAGATCCGATCCATGTATATTACAAACAGGATTGGTGACAAAGCGCAGCCCTGGCGGAGGCCAACCCTCACCGGAAATGGGTCCGACTTCCTGCCGAGGACCCGGACACAGCTCTCGCTTTGGGAGGACAGAGATTGGATGGCCCTGAGTAGAGACCCCCTCACCCCATACTCCCGCAGCACCTCCCACAGTAACTCCCCGGGAACCCGGTCATACGCCTTCTCCAAGTCTACAAAACACATGTAGACCGGATAAGCGTACTCCCAGGCCCCCTCCAGGATCCTTGCGAGAGTAAAAAGCTGATCCGTCGTTCCACGACCAGGACGGAATCCGCATTGTTCCTCCTCAATCTGAGGTTCGACAATCGGCCTGAGCCTCCTTTCGAGTACCTTGGAGTAAACTTTCCCGGGGAGGCTGAGTAGTGTGATGCCTGTGTAATTGGCACAAACCCTCTGATCCCCCTTTTTGAAAAGGGGAACCACCACCCCGGTCTGCCACTCCTTCGGTACTGTTTCCGACTTCCACGCAACATTGATGAGACGTGTCAACCATGACAGTCCCTCAACACCCAGAGCCTTCTGCACTTCTGGGTGGATCTCATCCACCCCCGGGGCTTTGCCACTGTGGAGTTGTTTGACGACCTCAGTGACCTCCCCCCGGGAGATTGGTGTTGATCCCCCGTCATACTCCAGCTCTGCCTCTAACATAGAGGGCGGAGTTGTTGGGTTCTGGAGTTCCTGAGGCACCTAAGACCTTGAGACCACAGCTCCCCACCGCGGCTTCGGCAATAGAGGCTTTGAACACCGACCACTCTGGTTCAATGTCCCCAACCTCCACAGGAATGCCCGAAAAGCTCCGCCGGAGGTGCGAGTTGAAGGCCTCCTGAACTTGGGCCTCCTCCAGACGTTCCCAGTTCACCCAAACTACACGTTTGGGCTTACCAGGTCTATCCAGAGGCTTCCCCTGCCACTCGACCCATCTCACCACCAGATGCTGATCAGTTGACAACTCCGCTCCTCTCTTTACCCGAGTGTCCAAAACATACGGCCTCAGGTCCAATGATACGATAACGAAATCGATCATGGACCTTCTGTTAGGATTTGTCTGTGTTAGTATTTTTCGTGTCCTTTTCTATCTTTGGGTTTCCTATTTTATTTTGTAAAGTGTTCACCCCCGTTTCCTGCCTGTTTGCTTTCTGTCGGTTTCCCTCTCTGATTACCCAATTGTGTTCACCTGGTACCTATGTGTTTTCTCCTCCCTCCTCACCTGTCTCGTGTTTATGTGATTAGTCCTGGGTGAATTTAAGTTCTGTGTTTTCTGTCTCTCTTTGTCGGGTTGTCTTGTGATTTGGCTTGTCCTCGGTGAGTGTTCTGTTCTGCCTGTATATATATATATATATATAATCTTGAAATAAAGGAATTATTTTGACTTTAATCTGCATTTGGGTCCTACCTGCTTCCTTCGCTCTACCGTAACACCTTCTGCCTAGGGTGCTCTGGTACCACGTACACTTATGAGCATCCTTTTGTTCGAACATGGTGTTTGTTATGGCCAATGCATGACTAGAACAGAAGTCCAGTAACAAACCACCACTCCGGTTCAGATCAGGGGGCCGTTCCTCCCAATCACGCCCCTCCAAGTGTCTCATCATTGCCCACATGTGCGGTGAAGTCTCCCAACAAGATTAAAGAGTCTCCTTCAGGAGCCCCATACAGGACTCTTTCCAGGGTCTCCATGAAGGCTGTATACTCTGAACTGCTGTTGGGTGCATAAGCACACACAACAGTAGGAGTTTTCCCCCCCATAACCCGCAGGCGTAGGGAGGCGACCCTCTCGTCCACTGGGGTAAACTCCAACAAAGAAGCACCCAACCGGGAGCTTGTGAGTATCCCCACACCCGCCCGGCGCCTCACACCTTGAGCAACTCCGGAGAAGAATAGAGTCCAACCCCTATCCAGAAGTAAGGTTCCAGAGCCGACGCTGTGCGTAGAGGTGAGTTCAACCAGATCCAACTGGTACCGCTCCACCTCCCGCACAAGCTCTGGCTCCTTCCCCCCCAGAGAGGTGACGTTCCACGTCCCCAAAGCCAGCTTCTGTCGCCCGGGTCTGGTCCGTCGAGACCCTCTGCTTTCACTGCCACCCTTCTGGCAGCTGTGACGACCCCTCCACACCACGTGGGGTGCCGTCTGTTTGTGTGTGGGAAGCGGGATAAAGGAGGACCCCAGCTGGTTGCGTCGCTCTCACTCCTCTGGGCACTCTCTCCGTGCCAGTCTCGGGGACCTGTGGCTGGTCCGGTTATTTAATTGTTTATAAGAAAATAAACAGTTGTTATTTTCTTACCCTTCGTCTCGCCTTCCTGTTTTTTTGTTGCAGCCCAGGAGCCGGGTTGTAACACAGCGCACCCGACCCCATCGCTGTTTCCCGTAGGTGGTGGCCCCGTAGGATGGAGAAGCGGAGGTGTTGCCCACGTTGCCTTTCTCGGGCTTCTCGATTCCTCCGGGCTGGGTATCCTCACTTCGTGTGTCGTCTTCCATGAGGTCTTTTGAACCAATCTTAGTCTGGCCCCTTGCCTGAGACCAAATTGCCATGGGAGACCCTACCAGGAACACAAGGTTCCAGACAACACAGGCCCCAGATTCACCAGGGCACACAAACCTCTCTACCACGGTAAGGTGCTGGTTCAGAGAGAGAGAGAGAGAGAGAGATATACAGTATATATATATATATATATATTAGGGCAGTCAAACGATTACAAATTTTAATCAGATTAATCACAGCTTAAAAATTAATTAATCATAATTAATCACCATTCGAAATTCAAAATATGCCATTTATTTATGTATATTGTTGTGGGAATGGAAAGATAAATGAAAGAAGGCGGATATATCCATTTAACATACAGTATCTATATTTATTATAAAAAATGTCTGCATGTCAAAATGAAAGACAACCCACACACCTATCAATCATCAAACCGTGGGGTCTTAATTCATTACGTGTTGATTTCTATCAACGGGGGAGTACTTCAGGAAAGTCGACAGAGGGGGGGGGGGCGCGCTAGTGGAGTACTTCGTTCTCCAGTGAAGGGGGGAGTCTCCCTCCGCAGCCGGTTGGCGTAGTTTTGGCACAGTTCCGTTGTACAGACCGACGTTAACAGCAGCCCTGTATGTGCACACGGAGACCGACTCTGTCGTCCGGTGATCTAACCGCCTTCTGGAAAAGCTTCACAAGTACGTCGGTACGCAAATGCGCTTTGTGACACAAGTGACGGTACGCATTTCAGATTACGCACATAACCTGCGTACCAGTTATGTGCACCCCTGTACCAGAGCCATATTATTACTATTATATGGCTCTGCCCTGAACTACAGCAAAAGTATTCTCCGTCGGGACTTCCTGCAACAACACCACGCCGTTATCAAAGATGTTCTATTGAGAAGACGATCACTACGTGACAAAAGTTTTCAAAACCGTGGCTACTGAAATCAATCTTACTAACTGCTGTCTGTCCAATTTACTCCGCGCGAGTTGGCAGACTTTATTTTGCTTACTTTAACATCATTTTTCATGGTGGGGCTAAGCCATTTCTTGGTATGGGTGTAGCCTACCCCAGCCATACCCTGGCGCTGCCACTGGGGGCACGTATGGGGCGGGACATTCTGCACATGCGTTAAATGCGTTAAATATTTTAACGCAATTAATTCAAAAAATTAATTACCGCCGTTAACGCGATCATTTTGACAGCACTAATATATATATATAAATATATATATATATATTAGGGCTGTCAGTCGATTAAAATAGTTAATCGCGATTAATCGCAAATTAATCGCACATTTTGTATCTGTTCTAAATGTACCTTAGAGGAATATTTTTCAAGTTTTTAATACTGTTATCAACATATGAGCGGACAAATATGCTTTATGCTAATGTTTATTATCATTTGAACAATGACAAATATTCTCATGCATATTAAACACAACAACCTGGAACCTCTCTCATACAATAATACAATACAAATGGTGTGTGTGTGTGTGTGTGTGTGTGTGTGTGTGTGTGTGTGTGTGTGTGTGTGTGTGTGTGTGTGTGTGTGTGTGTGTGTGTGTGTGTGTGTGTGTGTGTGTGTGTGTGTGTGTGTGTGTGTGTGTGTGTGTGTGTGTGTGTGTGTGTGTGTGTGTGTGTGTGTGTGGGGCAGCATCTGATATTTAAGAAGTGTGTTACATTTGAAATGGCAGAAAGTCTTGTTGCAATTTCCAGATATTAAAAGAGGTCCTTTGAGTTCCTCTGGTAATTATCAAATAGTAGCAGTTAAGTGAATACTGTTCAAACAATACCTGTATTTGTGTTTTATATTGATTTATCTGTTTTATCCTTTCATAAATGTGAGGACTAAAATGGCTATAAACAAGAACTGTTTAGAGTAAACAGGGTTTTATTACTCTGTGGGGGAGGTGGAGCAAGACCCCACTGTGGTCTCTGGAATGTGGGGGGATGTGTGCATGTGTGGAGGCTGCAGAAATAGGAGACAGTGAATGTCAGAGGTGTTTGTTTGAGATGACCGGAAAAGATGACCAGTTAAACTCCACCCCTTCCTGTTTCTGTTGGGATGAAAGGCTATTCAGCCTTTTGCTCTCTCTCTCTCTTCTCGCGCCGTTCGGACCGGAAGGTCGTGGTGGCCTGTGAACAAGGGCCAGGAGTAGGCCTACTCCTGACATTATGCATATGATATGATATGGTTTTGTATGGTAATGTATTGCATTGTTATATTACCATTAAATAGATTATTGTTAAACGGTTAATTGTATGCTCTGGATTCCTTCCTGTATGATAACCAGCTTGCTAGCGACGCGCAGAGATTTGGAATGCGGACTAGTAATCCCTACAAATCTCTATCAAATGGTGATCCGACGTGCCTGATAAACAGAGCTGTGGAAGAATCCGGACGACCGGAATGGGTCGGGAACAAACACTTTTAGACATCTCAGACAATCAGCAGGGCCCTGCCACTACAAATAAGGTAAAACTTTGGGATTGTCTGTAGGCGTTTCACAGTGTTTTTGAAGTTTAAATGGAATATAAGATGCATATTTTACTATGTTAGGAAAGTTATATAAAACACGTGAACGTTGATCGCAAGGTAGACAGAAAGTGCTGCGTAACGAAAAGTAGAGCAGTTTGGCGTGGACCTCAGGTAGTTTATTCCTGAGTGGCGTGGAAACGGTGCAGTTTGTGGGTTGCGAGGTGATATTCCTGCACGACAAAACCTGGAAACTCGATATTTTAGATCGGGTCACCGTTTAAAACTGGGGTTAAATAGCAGACTAAGGCTAATAGCTAAGAGCCAGCGGTCTGCTATATGTTCAATTCCTGGGAGAGAACGCAAACGTCACCGAAATTGTGACGGGACCGGCTCTCGTTTCCCTTGTCTGTAAAAATTCATTTGAAAAGCTAACGTGTGATAAAGGGCTCGCTAAGACCTGGGTTCATCATTCGCGGTCTTGCTTGTCTGTTGAAATACACATCACATTATCAAGCTGGACAAACTGTACGGGGAATACATCTGTGTGATTTTTACCTAAAAAACCTGTGTGAGCGATTGTCTGTGGGACTCAGACAATGCACTCAGAAGAGTGAAGCTCATTTGTGCTCTGCTGCTGCCATCTAGTGGCTGAAAGGGGGGGGAAGCACGTTAACGATGACAATTGATTAATACAAGTGAACACATATTAATTAAGTCAGATAAATAAAGGCGAAGTGAATATGGAACGTCAGAATGGTTAAGAAAATTCTGAAATTCCAGGGAGTTACCGGGAGCAATGGGAACAGATTAAGAGTTCATACTATTCGTCATTAACTGATCATTTTACTACACATAGAAAGATGAGAATTTGTTAAACATTAGATAACGAACTCACTGTGAGAAATATATATTGTAATGTTATTTAGGAGTTGTATTGATCTGTTTCTTGATTGTTCTGTCTGTAGGTTGTCATTGTTGATTAGTAAAGACCTTGTTTTATGTTGGTAAATGTAATGGTACAAGAGCAAGCTATTCATCACAATTGTATTTTTAGGTTATGAATAAAACAAAAAGTAGTAGCCTAAGTGATAAGCAGAAGGGTTTTTGAACGCTTGTCAGTCAGAATGAATCTGCTAAATGGTTACGCATGACAGAGGTGTTGCACAAACACAAAGAGGTGATTGATGAGGGGAAACTTAAGCCGGCAGCTGCAAAACTGAGAGAGACAAGAGAAGTAGATGTTTTGAAGAGTTCAGGGAGAGTAAAACTTGATTCTAAATAATGCCATATTGTTTTGTGAGTAAACATGAAATAAAAATATATTTACTAGATATAACAACAACATGCTTAACTAGGTTGACAGAACACTGCTATTAACCAGTTGCAGCAGCTACTGTCATATCTGTGTTCTAAAGAGAACATATGTTGCATTTACAATTCATATTAAGGAAGTTCACAATTGATACCAGTAAAGACCGTTTTGGATTAATAGGGCATGTCTGTCAGACACTCGTGCTCAGATGGAATAAAGTGTTGAGATGTTCTCAAGAGTGGGAGTTTTCACAACGCGTTTTAGTTTGTATTGAGACAATTAAGTGATAAGGACAGAAAACTGTTCCGTGATGATTTCTTTAGGTTTGAGCTTTAGTAATGGAGATTACATTTTGTGAGGAAACCTTTCCGGCAATAATAAGTGTTCAAACATATATATTCATTAAATATGATCAGATTACTTGTTTTTCAAGTATAGCGCTAAATACAGTTAGTTTTGTATTTTGTTACAGATCTAACCTGCTTGTAACACAACTTAGATAAACAATTTCAAAAAGAGATTTTACTACTTTTAATGGAGTAAAGAATCTGGGTAGACTACTGCCATTGATTTGTTTTAACATTCACATGTTTCAGCATTCCTGACCATATAGACACTCAGCCGTTTTATTTTGTAACCCTTTGGGGGATAGATTTAAATTGAGTTTATCTCCAGTTGCTGATTTATTGTGATTACAGCGGCACTGGAAAGTTGTGCGCCACCTTTGGGTTGTACTCTGAATCAGTGTGTTGGTGAAGAGTTGCTCACTACAGAAACAGAAGAACTGTGCAAAGAACGCATCTGAGGAGGGTTTGACATTTTGCGTGTACCTCGTTGCCAAGGCAACAGTGGTGGGAAGAGGAACAACAGTTTTGGGGGATTCCTGCTGTGCAGAGGACAATGTGTGTCTGCGGATTGTAGCACATTGATCCAGAGGTGCCTTCTCCCTCAGGACATCCCAGTGCAAGAGTTTCATTCATCCAATTGGAAACAGCTGCAGAGGACAACGCATTACTGACTGTTCACATTGTGACAAGATCTTGAGACAGGCTGGTCTCAGACGGTTCAGACTCTGAGGAAATTATGCGATGATTTGACAGCATAACTGTGCAAGAGTTTTCCAGAGGGTGGTGTACAACAATAACATTAGTGTTTGAGAGGGGAGGCTGATTGTTTAAGCGATGGTCTGGAATACTGAAAAGATTAAAGTTTAATATTCTTGGTTGACAAACAAGACATCTGATTATTAGGTCACACATAATAATTTAGACATATAAACTAACTATGAGTAAAGGGATTAATGGATTTCATATCCTAGGGAGGGTTAGTTAGGTTGCGAATACTTCGCAGGGTATTTGCTAATGTATTTTGAAGAACAAAAAATCAAGGACACAAGTCCAATTTTGTTTTGTTTTTAGATTGAATTGTCCGTTACCAAAACTGTTCACCTTGTGTCTAGATTTGGACTTTGATGGTAAGGGAGTATTTAGGCTTATTTTTATACATCTGACATTTTAAAATATGTTGGCTAGTCACCAGATAGACATTGGTTAAGAACTTTTCTGAAGATTGAATATTTGTTCCATTTCTACATATTCCTATTTAGAAAGTAACTTTAGAGTAAAGAGGGCTGATGCTGAAATGGGAAATAATGTGGGGCCTTCAATCACCCAGTAAGGGTGCATATTATTGACGACCAATAGGGAGGAGGGGTCACTCGACCCACCCTGCAGTGGTTTTTTTTTAAATCGTACTTGCAGCTTCACAGGAAGCGCACAGCACCAGATTATGAGTTTAGAGGACTAGCGGCACCACCTCCTAATGTACATTCATTTAGTTAGTAATTAACTGACATTTAGAGATGTTAAAAAGTAAAAACATAGCTACCATGAGGGATAATTCCTAAGTTCAGCTACAAACCATTGATGAAATTACTTCTGTTTTTAGGTCCTTGATAAAGGAAGGAGTGATTGTTACATGTTCAGGACACCCAGGGTTCCACGCACTGTTAAAGAGGGTAACATTGTTCTTTAAGTGCACCAGAATTGAAGATAAATTAATAGAATGAGTTATGGAATACATAGCAGAGCTTTACAGATCCTAGTAATGTTTTGACACAAGATAATAGTATTGTACACAAGTTTCTGAATTACATCTATTAGATGTGTTGATATTGATTAGGTGTTAATGAACTACAGTAGTAGTACAATAAGGAAGTGACATTTTTTGGCTAACACTTTTCAGGGAATTTGGGAAAACAGAGATATCTTGAACATTATAGTTAGAATTGTGAATTAGTAAATGATGGCGCTCCATATATACAGATTTTTATAGACGGAGGATGCTGGCCTGTGCTGGAAGATCGGAGTCTCTGCAGAGCACGACACATGGCCAAAAAGACTGTGACCAACTGACCTTTGACCCTGACCGACAGGGTAACTTGGGAAGGCACTGTCAATGACTGACTCTGAGGTGTACCTGACCAAACCTGACTTTACAACCTGACAGTGTGAGTGTGAGTGAGTGTATGTCTGCACCTGATCAGTGCAAGTGCATGATTTAAAACAATGACTAATCAAGCATGTTTTTGGACTAACACATTATTTTTGTGTGATAATAATGTGTGAAATGAGAGGTTTCCTAACATTGCACAAAAGGGGAAACCGTATCTAATCTGCTTGATGATATTTCACTCCCACAGGAGGTGGCCGTTTGCAGAATGTGAAGCTCAAACTATGACATTTGAGGATTCTGTTTCTTTTAGGACTGAAAGATGGAGAGAAACACTTAATTTCACTGAGGTGTTTACTGTGGGAAATGATGGATGTACATTTGGGAAAAATGTTTGGTATTGTCTTATAATCCATTATGACCTGAAGGTTTTCTTCCCATACAGGATTTTGTTTACACATGAGATAATGTGTAAAAAAGGTGGAGTGTAAACTTCACAATGTACATTTTTTTTTTAGGGACTGAAAGGAACCGGCTGCTCCAACTCCATTGTTCAATCTGACCATTGATTGACAGTTTTAGAATTGACCTGCTCCATATTTGGGGATAACATACTGTTTGATGAATGTTGACATGTCTCTAATATTGATTGAGTTATAGCAGGTAACACAGATAAAGAATCAGTGGCCAAGGGGCTGCTGGGAGAGATGTAAGTCCAGAATGGAATACTGAAGAAGCTGACCTGTGAGTAATGTTTCAACAGACAACATCATGTAACTAGTCTGGTAAAGAAGTAAAAGCCATAGACTTTATTGTTTAGGTCATTATGGGGATATACATTTAATCTAAATTCATAATAGAAAGACATTTGATGACAGTTTGTTGGAATTCTGTATTCATTTTTTCAGCGGGATAATATCTAAGCACTGACGGGTAGAAGCAGTATCACCAGGAAGCCATTCACTTTGTTAGTATTGTGATGTTGGTTGTTTTTGAATCCATAACATTAGTGTGTTTCTTTACCAGAAACATTAGCAGTTCAAATCATATTTAGATTTTTAATGGGATCTCAGGGATTTAATTTAAAAATAAACACAGATGCTTGTCAGAAATTCAGAGCTATTGAAATATGTTATTTAGTTTACCTAAAGATGTTGGGGTTCTTATTTAGTTGGCACAGTCCAAGTATTAAGATTCTGAAGCTGCACAATTAATTTAGAAAACCTGTGCACAGACGTCTGTTGTTTTAAGACACCCCACCAACAGGCTCCAAGTGGCCACGCACTGGTGGGTCAAACAGCCGAGGGCTCCAGAGCCCGGAGCGTAGGCTTGAGGGATTTGTATCAGATTTCTCCACACAGGTTGTTGACGCCAAAAGGGGGACCCGAGACGCAGGAGGCAGACTGTCAACCCCAGGCTCTCCGGCCCCGACCGAGTGACCCAGAGGACATCCCATGCCGTCCGCCTACAAGGAAAGGGGGACAACTGGTACCACTGGAGCCAGTGTGCGGCGGGGAAACCACCTGCTAGGACCAGGGGACGACATCAAGACGGATCTGGGTCTCGTCATGGAGGTCGACACGGATGCTGTCATCAGCGGACTGGAGAAGAAGGACCTCGAGGACATCCAGGCAGCAGACAACTTGGAAGCGGCTGGCAGTGGGCTGGGGGACTTGTCGAGACAGCAGAGGAGTCTACTTCTCTCTGATCAGTTCCACCCGTGAAGGGAAAGCCGCATCTCCCCCTCCCTATCAGCTGTCGTGTGGGCTATTCCTTTGGGGGGGGGCGGGCAGGCGGGCTGATGATTCACCACCAGGAGACTACTTCTTAGCACTCAGCTGCCCCCTCATGGTTCCTTCACTGCCATGGGAAGTGATGTTCTGTTCCTTCACGATTTCAAATACTTTGGATCTCAGTTTCTGATGATATTGGAGAGGAATGACAATAGTTATGTTTCAAGTGCCTTGTGTAAGTTGCACTCTTTTAGAAGAGTGCAAAAGGGGGATTACAGCATCTGATATTTAAGAAGTGTGTTACATTTTAAATGTCAGAAAGTCTTGTTGCAATTTCCAGATATTAAAAGAGGTCCTTTGAGTTCCTCTGGTAATTATCAAATAGTAGCAGTTAAGTGAATACTGTTCAAACAATACCTGTGTTTGTGTTTTATATTGATTTATCTGTTTTATCCTTTCATAAATGTGAGGACTACAATGGCTATAAACAAGAACTGTTTAGAGTAAACAGGGTTTTATTACTCTGTGGGGGAGGTGGAGCAAGACCCCACTGTGGTCTCTGGAATGTGGGGGGATGTGTGCATGTGTGGAGGCTGCAGAAATAGGAGACAGTGAATGTCAGAGGTGTTTGTTTGAGATGACCGGAAAAGATGACCAGTTAAACTCCACCCCTTCCTGTTTCTGTTGGGATGAAAGGCTATTCAGCCTTTTGCTCTCTCTCTCTCTTCTCGCGCCGCTCGGACCGGAAGGTCGTGGTGGCCTGTGAACAAGGGCCAGGAGTAGGCCTACTCCTGACATTATGCATATGATATGATATGGTTTTGTATGGTAATGTATTGATTGTATTGCATTGTTATATTACCATTAAATAGATTATTGTTAAACGGTTAATTGTATGCTCTGGATTCCTTCCTGTATGATAACCAGCTTGTTAGCGACGCGCAGAGATTTGGAATGCGGACTAGTAATCCCTACAAATTTCTATCAGTGTGTGTGTGTGATGGATCGTTGGAGCTATGTGCAACTCAAGGCATATGCTCGAACGGGAGCTGCCTGGACGCTGCAATCATGTTGCGCACTATCCGTGCTGAGTGTGCTGACTTCTCCTACAATGTCCCGCTGTCTGCTTCCTGCATCAAGTCAAGTGCTCGGCGCAGTTGTGGCGAAATGTCGCTCCTCTGTTTTCATTTAAACAGCTCCTTATATCCGTTAGCGCAGCTAGCTAGCAACAGATGCTAACAACAACAATGCACGTAAGGTCTCTCTCTCGCTCGCTCGGGCCACACATACACACACCCTCCCGGTCCTCCCGATGGCCAGTCGGTGCCTGCCGGTGAGCGCGGAAGTGTGGTCTGCCACAAGCGGGCGGCAGGAGCGGGGCTGTCAGCGTCAGCTTGTAGATGGTATTTTAAACTCGATGCGCTCTGAAACTACGGGGCGGCCGAGGACAAAAAATACACATGCGTTAATCGCGTTAAAATAATTAGTGGCGTAATTTTTTATTATTTTTTATTTTATTAACGCGTTAACTTGACAGCCCTAATATATATATACATACATATACATTATAGTGACATGAAAAACAGGAAAAAACTACAGCAGTTCCTGGGGTTTGCACATTTTTATAGATGTTTCATCAGAAATGTCAGTTCTATTGCTTCCCCGCTACATGTACTTACCAGGGTTGCCGTTAGCCGGTAATTACCGGTTTTTACCTGGTAAAATTGAATAAAAACCGGTAAATTCAAAACCTGCCGGTCAAAATATCCGATGCTCCGATCGATTGGCCGATATTCAATCTTAATAGTTTGATCTGTGCTCTCTATAAAGGCTGATCAGGACTCAGGAGAGCTGGATCTGATCGATATGGACATAAACGGCGAGTGAAGTGTAACCGAACACGCGAGAGAGATCAGATCAGCTGCTGCATAATCACCTGAAGCCCCGCCCACTGTTTAGCGCTGCATGAGAAACTGACGGGCTGTCAGGAGAGAGAGGGAGGGAGAGAGGAAAAGAGAGGATCCGTTTCTCCCGTGTTGTTATTCAAAGTTAATGTAAACTTTTGAATAACGTACTTCATCTATTGCAAGTAGTTTATTTGAATGTAATAATTATGTTGTTGTTTGTGGAGTCATTTATTGAAAATGAATCTGAATTTTTCGATCTGTTATGATTATAAACTGAAGCAATATAAAAATGAGCCCCACTAACTGCGTTTTAAACATCAGCATATCCGCTCATAGTCCGGTAATTACCTGCTAAAGGGAACTCCGCTACACAATTCTTATTATTGAAACATGACCGGTAAGTTTCAAATTTGTCCGGTAAAATAAATTCTGTTCGGACATTTGGACGGCGAGAAAAAATCCTAGCGGGAACCCTGGTACTTCCCTCTCCTCATGTCCCTTTTGAATGGAACTCCAAAGCTGTTCACGCTTTTCAAGCTCTAAAGGAGATGTTCACCTCTGCTCCCATCCTCACCATCCCAGATCCACTTCGACAGTTCGTGGTAGAGGTGGAAGCCTCTAACCTCGGTGTGGGGGCAGTTCTCTCTCTCAGCGGGCTGCAAAGGATAATAAGCTCCATCCCTGCGCTTATCTCTCCCGTAAGTTGTCCCCAGCGGAAAGGAACTACGACGTGGGCAATCGTGAACTACTGGCAGTGAAACAAGCCTTGGAGGAGTGGAGACATTGGCTGGAGGGGGCCGCTCAGCCGTTCCTGGTATGGACAGACCATAAGAACCTCAAATACATAAAAAAGGCTAAGAGACTGAATTCACGCCAGGCTAGATGGACACTTTTTTTCAGTCGTTTTGATTTTACCTTGTCATTTAGACCTGGCTAACAGAACACCAAGCCAGATGCCTTGTCCTGTCTGGTTGACCCTGAGCCTGCTGCCAAGGAACCAGAACCCATCCTACCACTGAACCGTGTGGTAGGAGCGGTAACTTATATAGAAAAAGAGGTGCAGCAAGAAAATGTTGAGAGCCCAGCACCTAGTGAGTGTTCGCCTAATAGGCTGTTTGTTACGGTGCCCTTACGCTCCAAGATCACTCACTGGGCTCACACGTCCTTGCTCACTTGTCATCCTGGGGTTAGAGGAACCATGTTCGCACTTAAGCAGCATTTCTGGTGGCCGTCCATGGCCAAAGATGTTGGTGAATATGTGAATGCCTGTCCTGTTTGTGCTCGCAGCAAAACTTCTTCCAGGTCTCGGGCCGGGTTGCTGCAGCTGTTGCCCATTCCCCAACGGCCCTGGTCTGACATATCCATGGACTTTGTTACTGGACTCCCGGTGTCTCAAGGTAAGACCACTGTACTAACAGTGGTAGATCCTTTTTCTAAAATGACTCATTTTATTCCATTGACCAAGCTACCCTCGGCCAAGGAAACGGCGGAAATTATGATGGTCAATGTGTTCCGGATACATGGATTTCCCAGGGATATTGTGTCAGACCGGGGCCCACAGTTTGTTTCCAAGTTCTGGAAGGAGTTCTGCAGTCTCATTGGAGCCACCGCTAGCCTCTCCTCTGGGTATCACCCCCAGTCCAACGGACAAACGGAGAGATTAAATCAAGTGTTGGAGACATGTCTGAGGTGCTTGGTGGCTCAGAATCCCTCATCGTGGAGCAAGCATCTAACCTGGGTGGAGTACGCCCACAATTCTCTTCCCACCTCTGCCACAGGTCTCCCTTCCAGTGCGTCTTTGGCTACCAACCACCCGTGTTTGCTGAGACTGAAAAGGAGGTCTTGGTCCCTTCTGCACATGCCCTGGTCAGACGTTGCCACCGCATCTGGGCGGCTGCCCGTCGAACCCTTCTAAGGAGTTCTTCTTCAATGAAAAGGGGGGCTGACCGACACCGCCGGCCAGCTCCAGTGTACCAGCCTGGGCAGAAGGTGTGGTTGTCCATGAAAGACCTACCCCTCCATGCCGCTTCAAGAAAATTAGCCCCCAAGTTTGTTGGTCCCTTTCCAATAACGAAGATTGTGAACCCTGTGTCGGTGCGCCTGCGACTCCCCAGGTCCCTGCGGGTCCACCCTACATTCCACGTTGGGAAGATCAAGCCTGTCAAGGAAAGCAGTTTGGTGCCCGCAACTAAACCTCCGCCACCCCCCAGAATGGTTGATGGTGGCCTTGTTTATACGGTCAAGAAACTGCTGGCAGTCCGGAGAAGGGGACGTGGCAGGCAGTTCCTCGTTGACTGGAAAGGCAATGGAGAAGAGGATAGGATGTGGATCCCTTCTCGCTATGTTGTGGATCAGGAGTTGATCAAGGATTTCTACAGGCAACATCCTAATCTGCCTGGACGTCCCTAGAGGGGGGGGGGGGGGGGGGGGGTAATGTTGTGACTCGACAGATATGTTAGGTTTAGTTATGTTTTACTCTAGTTTTGTGTTTTGATCTTGTCACTTCCTGTTTTTATTTTGAAAGTAATCTTTCCTGTCATTCCAGATCCCACATTTCCTGCCTTTGTGTGTTTCCCACCCGTGAGATTGCTTGGCCCTGCCCTGATTGTTTTCACCTGTGCCCATCCCCCTCACCTATATATAGCCCTGGTGTTTCTTTGTTCCTTTGTCAGTTCGTTATATTTCATGTCGTGAGCACCTATGCCTTTTGACTCCTGATACCTACCTTGAGATTTTGAGTTTTTTTGTTGCTATACAACTTAGTTTTGGCTGTTTAACTACTTTCTATTTTTTGAAAGTACGATTTAGTTTTTGTTATTAAAGAACATTCTATTTTTGGACAACTGTCTCCGAGTCCTGCTTTTGGGTCCTGCGTCCTGTGTCTCGGTTCATAACAAAGTTGACATTATACATTATACACACACTCCCCCTTTTTACACATGAACTCATGTGTAACAAAATCCTGTAAGGGAAGAAAACCTTCAGGTAATCATTGGATATAGGTACATACCAAACATTATTCACAATTTTACATTCATTATTTTTCCACAGTAAACACTCCAGTGAAAATAAATGTTTCTCTCTTTCAGCCCTAAAAGAAACAGAATCTTCAGATTTAGTTTGAGATTTACATTTGCAAACCGCCACCTCCCGTGGGAGTACAATAGCATCAAGTAGATTAGAAATGGGTCACATGCGCGTTTTCCATTTGTGTGGAATCTTTAGGAAACCTCTCGTTTCTCTTGGAGCTCCAGAATAATATGTCAGTCCAAAAACATGCTTGGTTAGTTATTGTTTTAGAATCATGCAGTTGCACTGATCACATGCCGGCATTCATTCACACCGTCTGGTTGTCACGTCAGGTTTGGTCATGTTCACCCCAGAGTCAGTCATTGACAGTGCTTTTGTCACACTGTCAGTCAGGGTCAAAGGTCATTTGTGACCCGCTCTATCGAAATCAGTCGGAAGTCGCAACGGCTCATTTCAGAATAAACGTGGATTTACGTAAAAAACTATTTGTTCGGGTGTTTTGTTTGATTTTAAACAAGTCTTGGCTTTCAGAATATGAAACTTTTATTTCCAAAATCACACGATAAATACATTTTTGAAGCTTGTGAAGGGACGAAGACAAGCACCTCTCACTCGCACTCTGCTCTTCCAGCTGCGCCGCCCCCCTCCCTCCGGCTGACATTATGAATGTAAGAGTAAAGTAATCATAGATAACACGGCAGGGTCCGTTACAGTTTGTTTTCATCTGATTTAAATTAAACAGAGTCTTGGCTTTCAGAATATTAAACTTGTTTCGGAAAATTCAGATGATAAATATAACTTTGAAGCTTCGGCATAATTACAAGCGGAGAACGGAGTAATTTAACGTCACAGCAGGCATAACAACAGCCGGTGTTTCTCGTGAGGGTTTTCCCCGGGAAACAAACACAATACACACAAACGCAAAAATACACAAACACACACACGTATACACACACTCGCGAGCTTCCCCTCCAAACGAAAATATCTTCCCTCCATAGTATTTTGATCATTTGCTCCACTAATAATCAATCAGATCGATGGATTCCAGAGAAGAGGAAACTTTAAAGGCCTTTTTCTCAAAATGAGGACTCGGTGACAGTCTTTATATAATGTGACATATTTCGCTTAATATTTGGAGTACAAAAACAATCCTGATATCATTAGAAAGCTATGAATATCCTCTTTCCAGCAGTGTATACAACTCAAAATGTGTCTTCGGGTCAATGCGACTGATTTCGATGGAGCAGGTCACATTTGGTCTGGGTCTTTTGGCCATGTCGTGCTCTGCAGAGTCTTTTCAGAGGTATTCCAGCATAGGCAGGGATCCAGGTCACATGTGGAGCACCATACCTTATTCATTCACGATTACAACTATCCCTTTCAAGATGGTTCCAACTTTTCATTGGGACTTCTGCCTCCCACCTTTCCTGAAACTTGGTACAAAACTCACTTCCCTATAGTACTACTACTACTGCAGTTTATTTACACCTAATTAGTATTAAAATGTCCTATAGATCTAATTCAGAAACGTGTGTACTTAACTATTTTCTTGAGGCAAACCATTACCAGGATCTGTGTAGCTCTGCTATGCATTTCATAATTCATTATACTGATTTATCTTCAATTCTGCTCTACTTAAAGAACAAGGTAAACTCTTTAGCAGTGTGTGGAACCTTGGGTGTCCGAACATGCAACGATTACTCCCTCCTTTATCAAGGATTTAAAAACAGAAGTAATTTCATCATGGCTTGAAGTTGAATTGTAGGAATTATCACTGTGGCATGTTTGTTTTGAATAAGTCACATCTCTAAATGTCCGGTCATCACTGATTAAATGGACGCCCATTGGAAGGTGGTGGCGCTTGTCTTTTAAACTCATAATCTGGTCCTGTGCGCTTCCTGTGAAGCTGCAAGTAAGATTCACCTTTACAACGAGTGATCCAAGGCCCCAAATGTTTTGTTCCCAATTCTATTGCTTTTTTCCAAAATTAAATTTGCGATCGCTTCTTGCCCAGAGTGTCATTTTAAAACTCTACATCTTGGATGACAAACAACAGTTATCTCCACATTAGAAGTTCTCCTGTGGTAATGACTATGCTCCAATGGTGAAAGCAATACTTCAGATTGAGATATTTGGCTTGGTACTAGCTGTCCCTTTAACATCCCTTTGATTTGTCTGATTGTATAGAGTGGTTGCTAAAATGTCTCCCTTTAAACCAGGGGTGGCCAACCCGCGGCCTAGTTTCATGCGGCTCTTCAGTTCATATCGAATTGTGTGAGTTTGGGGGAGAGACACTGACTCCTGACTAGTGTTGCACGGTGTACCGATACTTGAAAGGTACCGCGATACCCTGCCGTTAAAAACGGTACGATTCCTCCGTTTCATTAGTATCGGTACTTTAAGAATGACGGGGAAAGTACTCCGGTGAGAAAGCGCCGTTTTAATAAGAGCCGTGTGTGTTCAGCGCTCTGCTTCCACTCCCTACACTGCAGCCGTGCCTGCAGTCCCGCCCCGCCAACGGAGCCCCGCCCCCCCCCTGAAATTCAAGGTGTTTAAAAAATATATATAATTTTTTTTTTAAATATATATATAGCACCAAATTGCAAATAATCTGTAACTACTGTCACTTTTCACATTGAACATGTGCTCTTTTATTAAATAAACTAAACGCTTTCATTTTAAATTGTGGGTTTAGTGTTTTTGACCCTAAGAAACACTGATGCATTCATCAATAACAATAATCCACAGCTCCTCTCTCTGCTCCAGAGGATTTAAAAAATATATATCCCAATGCCACACAAACGCATCAGTGACGTTGTTGAAATCTTGTCTCCAGAAAACAAAAAACTGAAACAAGCGGTATCAGTGACGGTGTGTTTGATGTGGCTCTTTGCAGTAACATATATGTGGCTCTTAACCTCTGACTGGTTGGCCACCCCTGCTTTAAACTGTGGATCAATACTGTACCTAATTAAATCACTGCCAAATTCACACATGAATAAAAAGCTCTAAAAGAATAATTGGTCAACACGATGAAAAGATTGAAGAATGTTTTCTACTCTGTACTCCTAACTCCAAAACAACCTGATCTCACCAGAATGCGTGACTCCACCACGACTCCTTAACACCACAATGCGTGGTGGAGTCACGAACTTTGTTACGTGTCGGCACCACGCAAACAACCCCCATGTAAAGTGAATGAGGCTCCTTTGTCGTGGTGCACACACGCATTTCTACAACGTCCCGCAGTGAGCTTTTATTCTATAAAACGTTTTTTAAATCTACTTTATAGCTTGTAGTAACTCACGGGAGGCTTCTTTTATTTAATTTGTATTCATAATTATTTTTATTTTTCGTCAGAATGTAAAAATTACATTAGTTACGAATTTGTGTTCTCAAAAAACAGTGCATTGTGTGTAATGCAACTGTGATTTTTATTAAATTAGTTAGTTTTTATGGAAGGCCAGAGCTTCAGCTGTGTCAAATAGATTGTTCCCTTTAGTTAACGTTATTTAAAAGATAATGATCATGTCCCCTGTATTGTATTACGAGCGTCCATTGGATAACGGAGAACTTTACACCCGGAAGTAAGTAGCCTATTCTCCTTACTGTCGATTGATTTTACAGTGATATCTGCACTACTCATCGACTAAAAAACACCAAATTGCCCTTGTTAATTACACAACTTTGAATTGTGTACAATGCTTTTGTATTTTCCCCCTTCGATTCGGAGAAACAAATATTTTTTCGGAGTTTTAGGATAGCCGAAGACACTACACTATCCAGAATCCTCAGCTATCGTTTGGGACTACACCATGTGCTTTGCTTGACAAACCCCGTGATCAGTCCTCAACCTCTGTGATTGGATGCGCGACGTTTACACAGAGCGTCCAAAAGGACTTTGAAATGGAATGAAACCCATCGACGGCACACTATTCAAAACAGGAATCGAACGTGTCCTACCCCCTCCCCCCCTTAGGTCACAGGCTCCTCCAACAGTGCTACGCAATAAAACAGATACACAGAAAAAATAGTGAAATAGTGCAATAAGAGTCTATATACAAGTGATTGGAATATGATATTAGATAAATAATTTCTAAGTAGCAGCCAGATGAATGTTATTTCTAAGTTCAGGTGTTTAATAGTCTTCTGGCCTGTGGGATGAAGCTGTCTCTGTGTCTGGTGGTTTTAGTCTGAATGCTGTGGTACCGCCTGCCAGACTGCAGCAGACAGAACCGTTTGTGGCTGGGGTAATGGTGGTCTTTTATAATCCTGAGGGCTTTCTTTAAGGTTAACCTGGTATTTTTACTCCACTACATTTATTTTAGTTACTTTACAGATTTGGATTAATGATGTGAAATATAAACAACCCTTAAATCAGACTTTAGTTACACCTGAATGAAATTCAGTGAAGGTGATTGTCAAGTGCCAACAATCAGGCAAGATATTTGATAGTTGGTGCTTGAGAAGACTAAATATTTATCTGCAGATCCGTTTAAAGCATATTCATTACTCGTTATTCTCTAATAGTTCATTAAAGACTGTATATAATTGCTATTTTGCACATCCCTTTCAAGATTTCAAGATGTTCTAAGGTTTATTGACATATCATATACATAACAGTGTAGTTATGCAATTAATGAAAAACTTGGGTCACAGGTTCCTCAACAGTGCATTACAAGACATCTATCAATGTGTGTATACTTCCACCATTACACTGTCGTATTCTGCACATTTCTTTAAATAAAGCCTTATTAGTTTGTCTGTTTTGCACATCCTTCTATCAGGCACTAAACTGTTTTATTCTAGATATCATTTGAGTATCTTCTTGATATTTTCTATTCTATATTTATATAATTGACCTTCTACTTTCCCACTATTTTGTATGTACTCTTAATATTTAAATGTTTTCGTAAAATATAACACATTCAAAAGTGCGTTACAAAAATGAAAGACATTAAGAAAAAGGCATTTTAAACAGTCATTAAAAAGCAACACAATCTACCTGCATTGCAATTACTCTAAACGTGTAATAACGTGCTTTAACCAGTAGGTGGTTTGGGTTAAAAGCTTTATATATACAGTCTATGGTTAAAAGCATAGGTTAAAAGGCTGTCAAGTTTACAGTGTTAAATGTATTTACAAAATAAAATATACTGCTGTTTCCGGTTTAGTTTACGACGAATATTATTTTGTTATTGTTTTGATATTTGTAACACAAAAGCGATGGAAAAAACCCATAGCAACAAAAAAAAGATGGTCTTAACATGACCCAGCGGTCTAGAAGTTAATAAAAAACAATAATATCAAAACAAAATATTACTACTAACTTTATTGTGAAATTAAAACAGAACGGTAAAAGAATAGTTTCCGGTCTATTCTAAGCCCGATCTCTGTAGATAAATAAATAACTATGACAGATGTGTAATATTTAATGCAGCCAAACCATTTATTACAATGCATTCATGTGATGACTTTCAAAGAGTAAAGCAAGCACTGCTGAATAAAGTATGATCTTCTCTTTTATGAAACATTTTTTTTTATATGGAATGCAGTTGGAGGTCAACCAATCAAAGAGCTTGAGGACTGATCACGGGGTTTGTCAAGCTAAGCACATGGTGTAGTCCCAAACGATAGCTGAGGATTCTGGGTAGTGTAGTGTCTTCTGCCGTCCAAAAACTCAGAAAAAATATTTGTTTCTCCGAATCGAAGGGGGAAAATACAAAAGCATTGTGTTTTTTTAGTCGATGAGTAGTTCAGATATCACTGTAAAATCAATCGACAGTAAGGAGAATAGGCTACTTACTTCCGGGTGTAAAATTCTCCGTTATCCAATGGGAATGGACGCTCGTAATACAATACAGGGTACATGATCTTTATCTTTTAAATAACGTTAACTAAAGGGAACAATCTATTTGACACAGCTGAAGCTCTGGCCTTCCTTAAAAACTAACTAATTTAATAAAAATCACAGTTGCATTACACACAATGCACTGTTTTTTGAGAACACAAATTCGAATCGTAACTAATGTAATTTTTACATTCTGACGAAAAATAAAAATAATTATGAATACAAATAAAATAAAAGAAGCCTCCCGTGAGTTACTACAAGCTATAAAGTAGATTTTAAACACGTTTTATAGAATAAAAGCTCACTGCGGGACGTTGTAGAATGTGTGTGTGCACGACGACAAAGGAGCCTCATTCACTTTACATTGGGGTTGTTTGCGTGGTGCAGACACGTGAATGTAACAAAGTTCGTGACTCCACCACGCATTGTGGTGTAAAGGAGTCGTGGTGGAGTCACGCATTCGGGTGAGATCAGGTTGGTTCTTGTTCTCCTACATGTTCCGTCACAGCAGCTCAATCTAGCAGCTCTGAGTACGGACACATGTTGAGACGTGTTGCTGCAGCTCACCTTCAGCGCTCTGAGAGATGGCTGATGTTATTTGTGTACTTAATTATATTTAAGTACTTACAGTATGCAGAATTCTGAGTATTCTCTGAATCGGGTGCCTTTTGGGTCCTTATATCTTTGAAAAATGAAACCAAAATGTTTGGTCATAACATCAGGAAGTGGACTACATGATGATATTGGGCTCTAAATAAACATTGATTGATTGATTGATTGACACACACACACACACACACACACACACACACACACACACACACACACACACACACACAGCGGGTGTTTGTATCGGTTCTGTGGAAGTCACACACCCTGACAGTTTCATTGGAAGAACATTGAGAAATAATTGTTGTGCAAGAAGTAAAAAAAGCAGGAATGTACAACACACACAGACACACACACACACAGAGACACGGGAACCTCTCCCTTTCTCACGCTGCATGAAACAATGTATCATACCTTCTCACAGGTGCGAGCTCTGTGCCGAGAAAGAACAACCTGTCCCCTTTCTCACGCTGCATGAAACAATGTATCATACCTTCTCACAGGTGCGAGCTCTGTGCCGAGAAAGAACAACTTGTCCCCTTTCTCACGCTGCATGAAACAATGTATCATACCTTCTCACAAGTGCGAGCTCTGTGCCGAGAAAGAACAACCTCTCACTTTCTCGCAGTAAATGCCCCTCCATTACTGTCTCTCATGTAGTTATATTTGTGCCTTGCTCACATGTGACTCATTGACACAATGAGGAGGCAATTTTCTGTCAGAGAGGCTCTGGACAAATGTTTTGAACCAGATGAAGAGGAGATTGAACCAGACATAGAGGACGATGTCTCAGAAATGGAAGACAACAGCTATCCAGACTATGAGCCTGACCAACAGTCAACAGACCAGGAAGAGGCCCCTGAGGGAGAGGCCCTTGAGGGAGAGGCCCCTGAGGGAGAGGCCCCTGAGGGAGAGGCCCTTGAGGGAGAGGCCCTTGAGGGAGAGGCCCCTGAGGGAGAGGAGCCCTGAAGGAGAGGCCCCTGAGGGAGAGGCCCCTGAGGGAGAGGAGCCCTGAATATTTAATGTTGTCTAAATGTTCATTGAGGAAAACAGTATCGGTGTCTTATTTTATATGTTTATATAAAATGCAACAAGCTGCAACAATGTCAGGCATATGGTTATAACTAAGGTCAACGTAATAGCTTTAATGAACAACACCTTGGTCCAAAAGCTTTTTCAACCACCACCCTCGCAGAACAAAGTGTGTTAGAAAAGGGACTGTGTTCTACTGTAAGTTAACAACCCTGGCAGAATCCTTTCATTAACCAGTCAGTTACATTTTACAGTTCGATGTGTGTGCCACTCCATCAACCTAAAACAATAACAATGGCCGAACGTCTCATTTTAATGACGTAGCAATGCGACAACTTTGTTCAGCAGTGACATACAAGAAAGTAACTCGCAGACTTGGGTCGTGTGTGTGAACGGCGGCAACGCGGTTCTTTCCTGGGACCAGAGTGCGGTCTGAATGCGTCCAACGGGAAAACCCGGGGTGCCTGTGTGAAAGGTGTATACTATACACAGAGACGTGCACACAGACTCTAGGTAGTGCTTGTGCACCTGCCCGTTTTGTCCTCTGGACAGCAATGTGCCCTTTTGAAAGTTCGTTTTTTACAGTTTTTTATTTTATTTTTTTACAGTGTACTGTATGTGGCTCATGGTAACATCGATCAATTCTGGATTAAAAGCTTCTAATATATACAGCAATGCCCCAAATGCGCGTTGTAATGTTGTCAGACATCCCCACACGTGCCCCGCGGCACTCCCGTACGTGCCCTGGCTGCAGCCCCTCCCTTCCCTGCTCTCAACGTGAACGTGCATCGCGCAGAGTCAGTCAGACAGGCCACGGCAGGTGTGTGGTAGTGATGGGAATTCCGGCTCTTCTTGGTGAGCCGGATCATTTGGCTCGGCTCACCAAGAAGAGCCGGCTCTTTCGGCTCCCAAACGGCTCTTCAGTTTACCACACATTATACCTTTTATAATTAAATCAAATGTAGCCCTGTTTTGACTAATGATTTATATGTGTACACATATATCACTTCAATTATTCAATACATCCTTTGTACTGAAGTATTCAAAAGAAAAAATTACATGTTTAATATAAATGATTTGCTGTGGCCAATTGTTTTCATTACATTTACAGACCCGTGTAACTCTCTGATACCACCCAATGAATGCATTGACTTGCTTGTAGAACCACGCTACACAAAACAGATAGCAACACCTATAAAAACTATTTTAAAAAAGGGGCTACTGTATCGACCTATATAAAAGTATATAAATATATATATTTTTTCGAAATACCAAAAAGATCCTGCATTTTAGCCATGCCTCATTTTGCTCCATTTGCTCTTTCCAGCGCTGTTTTTGCAGGGGGCTGATTCTGTGAGCTGCAGCTGACCACGCCCCCCTGCAGGAGAGGGGAGCGTGCTCTGAGATCAGCTGCTAGGCTGCAGCGGGGAGAAGAGGGGGACAAAAAGAGATCTCCGTCCTCCGTGTTTTATTCTTAAAGAAGTAGGAAGAGAAGTAATGGGGCAGAAACCCTCCTTTTTACGTAGCGGTCCAGACATAGACATCAAACGGCGACACATATTCAGTTGGCAGTTACTTTGGCATTAGGGCAGGGATATCTAGATACTTTCCAAGGTTTGACATAATGAATTGTGCTACTTTGTGCACATTGTGCAAGCAACGATGTTTTCAAATCTGTAATCAAAAAGCTCCTCAAAAACACTATCTAAGCAGTTCCTGCCGTTGTTACGTTAGTTCAAACAGTAACAACGGACTACTTTTCTTAGCGGATGCATGTCAATTTAAATCAATACATAAAACTATTTTTAAATCAATAAAATCATTTTCTAAATCCATAAAAGCATTTCAATTAATATTGGGAGTCATGTCATTACTTTGTTGAGAATGTGGCCATGTGTAATAAGCGGGATAATGTGCACATTGCATAATGTGCCTTCATGCCGATCTAGATCCCTCCGCAAAAAAAACCGGCTCGTTCGCGGGCGAGAGCCGGCTCCCGTCGTTCACTTAAAAGAGCCGGCTCTTTGAGCCGGCTCGTTCGCGACCGACACATCACTAGTGTGTGGTGCAGCAACACGATTAAAAGTGCCCTAGTGACGACCAAGTAAGTAAGCCACCAGGTAACAAATACAACGAGTGTATTGTTTAGTCCCCTAAATCAGATGCCAAACTAAAGTATAACTTCACTTCTTTTCTTGCATCCATCCATTTAGTCTCGTTGTGCACTTTTGAAAATAGCAGATCTACACGCTCACAATGCGTCATTATGCTAAGGCTGAAGTGATTAAATGTATGTTTTGTAATAATCTTAATCAAAATCTATATAGTAACTAACTAAAGTTTTCAAATAATTGTAGTGGAGTAAAAGTAGAATATTTGCATCTGAGATGTAGTGGAGTAGAAGTAAATGTATTGAACATGGGAAATACTCAAGTAAAGTAAAAATGCCTCAAAAAGTACAATATAAGTAGTAGTAACCTTATAGGTTTACATTAATGCTGCTGTTAAATGTTTCTAGGAGATTAACCCTTAATTATCATGCACAGCAGAGCAGTACATTGATTTAGCTCATTTGAATTTACCACTTGTAGAATAATCCCAAGAAGAGACAGGATAAGAAAAGAAAAACAAAGAGACAGCAAGCAGCCCGGGGAAGCAGCTCTCTGCTCTCCTGGGTAAAGCAGCCTGAGCCTAGCAGCAAGGAAGATGAGGATGCAGATGTGCCTGATGAACCCTTACCCATCATCAATGATGAAGATGAAGAAGAAAGGTCAGAGTCATGTTAAAGGAATGGTCCACTCATTAGATAATTAATCAAAACTTCAGTATTTAGTGAAACATTATGTTTAAACCATACCCTGAAGAAATCAGCGATATTCCCCGGTAAATAATGATTTTATAGCTCTTTTTTATCAAAACCTTTATATTCCGTCTGGCCGCCGCCATTTTTGCCATTTTCAGTAGTCACGTGATGGTCGTGACATCATCCATGCGTTCACTTTGTCAACACACGGAAACATGGCGGGGTATTTGAGTTCGGACTCGTCAGCAGAGGAAGAAGTTTTGACCAATGTGAAGAGATTGGATGGGGGAATTCAGCCATACATATCAGTATGACAATACGACACCCTCTGTCCTTAGACCCTCACATCGTACAAGGAAAAACCTCCGAAGAAAACCCACAGTTTAAAGGGAACATGGGAGAAACCTCAGGGAGAGCAACAGAGGAGGGATCCCTCTCCCGGGACGGACAGACTTGCAATAGATGCCGTGTGTACATTGAAAAGATAATACATTTGCAACATAGGTAGTCCAAATGTTTGGAAATGCATGTGTGTATAATGGGAAGATGATATAAGATACTATATGTATGCATGTAGTACCACCCTTGCTAGCGATTCCCTCTCTAGTTTAGCATACTCAGCTTCGTTGTCCCTGGCCATAGAATCACGATTTTATGGGGCCGGAAAAAACTGGGGGGAAATACACACTAGCCGGTACTACGCTATATGGAAAGGCCACCAAAACCTGTCCTGGCCTGGACGCTAAAGGACGTTAAAACGGGGCTAGCCGTTGCAATGGAAATGCGCTATAACATACCTTATTCTTACTCCGAGCACTACTTCTGCTCCTCCGTCGCTTCACACTTGCAGAGGGCGATTTCTCAACTGGCCGAACTGGTGTCCTGGTCGGTGATGACACCAGAAAGACCGATGGTACTGCATCTCCATTAAGTAATGGTTGTTCCATAAATCCCATGTTATGTTTTATCATACTCTCAGAGTAGTCGTACGGAAATGTGAAATGTTCGCTGCATACATGAGCCTGTGAATCTTTCGGTTCGGGCCGGCCACATTTCGCGAGCCACTGCCTCCGAATGTACTTCTTACGCTTACCTTTTGGCAACAGATGGAACCGAGCATTCCGTGGATTGTTCCTATCAGAATTGTGGCAATATTTCGCGATACAGTGAGGCATATTTGAAGAGAGAAACTACAGTAAATAACATGGAGATCAACGTGTCTTCGAAAACCAAACGCATGGTTTACGTCACGTCCGGAAAATGGCGGCGCCCACAGTGTTGATGTTATTTCGGTATATAATCAGTTTAAAATCACTGATAATGTCATCGGATTAAAAAAAAAAAAAAAAAGACTGGCAGAGACTGGTCTGTTTTATCCGATGATAATTATTTAAAAATGAGTGTCATGAGCATACCATTCCTTTAAGGGACAAACTGTCTGTGTAGAGCCCTTTCATGCTCAGATTTGATCTGTGATAATAATAGTAGTAATCATAATAAATAATATTATTTTATTGAGAGGCCCACAATTTATTTTAACCACACTAAGTGCTTTGGTGATACTAAATCAGACATGAAGCTACTTGCCAAATGACAAAAAAAAAACAACAACTACCACATGGTAGGGTGTTGAATTTTGGCCATGACAGTTAAAGTCTGGTGAGTCTTAATGTTGTCATGCATTGCATTGCCTTACCCAAATAATTGAAATAAACATCATATTCTATATTGTCTGTATTCTAGGCAGCTACAGCAGGCTCAGGGAAGCAGCCCCCTGCTGTCCTGCAATAGTCCATCTAAGATGAGGGAGACAAATCCATAGAAAATATCTCTGAGTCAGACACAGATGAAGCAGAAATGTCAGAGTCCAGAGCAGCACCATGTTCAGAAACAGTGCTCTCTGATGATGACCAAAATGAGGGAGAGATGGAAGGAGCAACCAAAAACCGAAAAGAAACTAACAAAATCCGCCATTATCCGGCAAATGTTCGCGCACAATTTCGGCGCCCGCGCGCGAAGCGTGCGTGCGACCGCCACGACGATTTGTCTGGATTGCAAATTATTCTCATATAAAGGGTTAGGGTTACCTAACCAGATAATAATAATAATAAGGTATCTAACCAGAGTATTCTACTTGCAGGTGAACTTATTCTTTAAAATAAACAAATAAAATCATTACAAACGGAGCTGTGCTTTTTTGTCCTTTTTGAGAAGTATGAACCTTTATTTTCACATTAGAAGATTTATTTTTCTTATATTTTGTCTGGAACTTTACCCTGCCATTGTTTTGAGTATGTAATTACCGCCCCCTGGTGGTGGCACTAGGGAACTGTAGTAGGTCAGTTGATGGGTGAGAGACAGACACCACCTCTATCCCCAATGTCTCATCATTGTTGTATTGGTGTTCGAAAAGCACAAAACAGAACAAATGTGTTGGCTTAGGGCAGGGGTCTGCAACCTTTTTGACCAAAAGAGCCATTTTGCTCCTTTTTCCAAAACGTATTTTTGTCTGGAGCCGCAAAACATATTTCATAGTTTTTTATTGTTATATCAGACAAAAACTACAGTTTTTTTGCATTTATTAGGCTATTTATTACATGATATAAAACTATTAACCTCTAATAAGAAACAAATAACTCTTATAAGGAGAATTAAAAATACACAGGCCTACTTTAAAATAAATTAAACACAGCACTTGGGGAGTCCTCTGCACATTTGAAGGAAAAAAAAAAATTATTAAAATGGGCCCACTTTGAAATAAATAAAGCATATAGCTGCACCCTAAAAAGAGTTAAAGGTAGGAATGGAGAAACCAGCTCGAGTGTGCTAGAATTTGAAAGTACACAACCTGAAAAAATATGCCTCTTCCTTCAGACTTTCTTACAGAGTCCCTCCTCCAACACACACTAACGCGCACATGACCAATGAGGGCACGAGATAAGTGTGTGCCCCGATGGAAGGCTGACAGGCAGGTAGGCCAGTTATTTTAGCCGGGCCGAGGCAGATGATTGGTCGTGCTTTTTACAGCACCACGGCTTCCAGAGATTAAATATTTGTATGTATTTATTGTCAAAGCATTTAATATATTCATTGCTATCGGGACGTTAAGAGCATTCCATGGAATATAACAACAAGTGTTTTGGTTTAGGGCCTACTTTCTCAAGGCTTTAATCTCAGAGGTAATAACCTAGAGATTCTAATCAGTAAATGCAATTATGAAATAGTTTTGGCAAACGTTAGCCTAACTTGGTCAAGAGCTTACGGCTTAAAGGAATGGTCCACTCATTAGATAATTAATCAAAACTTCAGTATTTAGTGAAACATTATGTTTAAACCATACCCTGAAGAAATCAGCGATATTCCCCGTTAAATAATGATTTTATAGCTCTTTTTTTATCAAAACCTTTATATTCCGTCTGGCCGCCGCCATTTTTGCCATTTTCAGTAGTCACGTGATGGTCGTGACGTCATCCATGCGTTCACTTTGTCAACACACGGAAACATGGCGGGGTATTTGAGTTCGGACTCGTCAGCAGAGGAAGAAGTTTTGACCAATGTGAAGAGATTGTATGGGGGAATTCAGCCATACATATCAGTATGACAATACGACACCCTCTGTCCTTAGACCCTCACATCGTACAAGGAATATCTTCCGAAGAAAACCCACAGTTTAAAGGGAACATGGGAGAAACCTCAGGGAGAGCAAAAGAGGAGGGATCCCTCTCCCAGGACGGACAGACGTGCAATAGATGCCGTGTGTAAATTGAAAAGATAATACATTTGCAACATAGGTAGTCCAAATATTTGGAAATGCATATGTGTGTATAATAGGAAGATGATATAAGATACTATATGTATGCATGTAGTACCACCCTTGCTAGCGATTCCCTCTCTAGTTTAGCATACTCAGCTTCGTTGTCCCTGGCCATAGAATCACGATGTTATGGGGCCGGAAAAAACTGGGGGAAAATACACACTAGCCGGTCCTACGCTATATAGAAAGGCCACCAAAAACTGTCCTGGCCTGGACGCTAAAGGACGTTAAAACGGGGCTAGCCGCTGCAATGGAAATGCGCTATAACATACCTTATTCTTACTCCGAGCACTACTTCTGCTCCTCCGTCCCTTCACACTTGCAGAGGGCGATTTCTCAACTGGCCGAACTGGTGTCCTGGTCGGTGATGAAAGACCGATGGTACTGCATCTCCATTAAGTAATGGTTGTTCCATAAATCCCATGTTATGTTTTATCATACTCTCAGAGTAGTCGTCCGGAAACTTGAAATGTTCGCTGCATACATGAGCCTGTGAATCTCTCAGTTCGGGCCGGCCACATTTCGCTAGCCACTGCCTCCGAATGTACTTCTTACGCTTACCTTTTGGCAACAGATGGAACCGAGCATTCCGTGGATTGTTTCTATCAGAATTGTGGCAATATTTCGCGATACAGTGAGGCATATTTGAAGAGAGAAACTACAGTAAATAACATGGAGATCAACGTGTCTTCGAAAACCAAACGCATGGTTTACGTCACGTCCGGAAAATGGCGGCGCCCACAGTGTTGATGTTATTTCGGTATATAATCAGTTTAAAATCACTGATAATGTCATCGGATTAAAAAAAAAAAAGAAAGACTGGCAGAGACTGGTCTGTTTTATCGGATGATAATTATTTAAAAATGAGTGTCATGAGCATACCATTCCTTTAAGGACAATTGAATTGGCTTATGTCTAATGTCTGATAATAATAATTTCATCTCACTATTTGTATGAACTTGTGAATGACAATCGTTTTTACAGCGATATGATTGGAACAGTAGCTCCTATGGAAGCAAATAAGTGCCATCATATTTTGAATTTTAAAAGGCATTGAACACATTATATCGTAATTTATTGCAATATTTTGTTTCGAAAACCATGCATCTGAATTCATTGGTTGTGACATTACCACTTTGAAATTACTAAATGTTTTTTTTCAATGTAAGAAAATGTGGATCCAAAAATGCAAGCTTTATAAATAAAAAAAAAGCTATATTCAGGTTGCTCAAATTCGATCACTGACATTCGGATCCAAAATATTCGGTATAAAAAAATTCCAACAGTGAAATTCAGATCCAAAGATTCAAGTAAAAAAAATTCAGATAGCAATATCCGGGACACCGAGGATAGGATAAGCAATCGAGGAGGAATGCAATTGAACCAACTGCAGACAAAAACATGGTGGCGCAACCCGGGCATACCGGTTGGTAGAAATACTAAGCGCTATGATATATAGCCTACACTGTTCACAGTTTCCACCATGGCACAGGTACAAGTAACAATAAAGTGTTTATGTCATCGATTGGTTTATTTGTATTGAATAGTTTGCCTTACTTTAATTATTATCCATCTGGAGTCACATTTTAGCATGGTAGTCAGAAAAAAAGACTTGTGAACATCTCTGCCGCTGGTGAACAGCTGTTAGAACGGGGCGTTCAGGTGTTCAGAGCAGAGCTCCCTGTCGGAGCGCAGAGTGTGATGTGCACTGACATGTTTTTCTGTCGCAATATTATTTAATGAATCGTTGAGCGAGCTAGCTGGCATCCATTATCACTATCTGCTAACGTTAGCTTTAGCCTTCGTTTTCTAATAGTTTTTTTCATAGACTATAAACGGAGGTGGTATAAGTATAGATCTTGTACTTGAGTAAAAGTAGAAGCACTCAGATATTGTAATTGAGTAAAAGTAAAAGTACTCAGATCTTGTGCTTGAGTAAAAGTAGAAGTACACAGATATTGTACTTGAGTAAAAGTAGAAGTACTCAGATATTGTGCTTGAGTAAAAGTAGAAGTACACAGATCTTGTACTTGAGTGAAAGTAGAAGTACTCAGATATTGTACTTGAGTAAAAGTAGAAGTACCATAGTGTAGGAATACTCTGTTACAGTGAAAGTCCTGCATTCAAAATGTTCCTCAAGTGAAAGTAGAAAAGTAGTCGTTGTGCAGATTGGTCCATTTCAGAATAATATATATGATATGTTTTATAATGATTGATCATGAAAGTGTTCTCAAAGCTGGTGAAGGTGCAGCTAGTCTGAAGTACTTTGTAGACTGCAGGGTAGCTGGTGGATTTACTCCAGGTGGAACTAAAGTCTGATTCAACACTTGATTAGATTTACCATCATTCATCCACATCTGTGAAGTAACTGAAGGGATTAAATACATGTAGAGGAGGAAAGTACACCATGTACCTCTGAACTGTAGTGGAGTAGAAGTACACAGTAGCTTAACATTGAAGTATCCCAACATTGTACCCAAGTATAGTACTTGTTGAGTTGATGAACTTAGTTACTTCACACCAGTGGCTTTACAGACAGAAAGACTCAGCCTTGCAGAGGCATGAAAATACATTTTCAAAATGCTCAACAGCCAAAATGATAAACTGACTGCTACACAATTAAAATAAATGCTTTTATATATTTCTATTAGATGTGACTCTTTGGCGTTTCTGTTATTATTAACGGCTGCTTTAGTTGCTCTGACGGCTAACATCCTGTTATTCCTCATTTTAAAGCCGATATTCCGTGGGGTCGGGGGGATCGGATTCTTGTCACCTTTTTCATACCTGATGAGTTTGCATCCCTGTTCATACTTTGCAAGTTTAACGGGCCCACTAGGTGGCAGTGTCGCATTCAGTAATCCAGAATGTAGCCTCCAGAAAACCGTAGAAAAAGCACAGGCACGGAAACTACCCTTTATGTTCCGCGAAAGTAAAAACAGAGAGATGAAGGTTGCTCCTATGCTTTTCATATGTTCTTATATCAAATAAAGTTTATTTATAGAGCACGTTTAAAACAAGCAGAGTTGAGTACATTCCCATACATACAGTGTATCAAACAATACAGAAAACAGTTGTAACATGTACAGCCTTAGCACAATTATAAGGTGTCGAAGTTTTATGGATAATCATAGCCTAAACCGAAGAAGAGTAATCAAGTTAGTTGTTGTTATTGTCAATATAGAAATACACAGGGTTCGTACGGGTGCTTGAAATCCTTGAAAATGCTTGAAATTTGACGTGGTGTTTTCAAGGTTGGGAAAGTGCTTGAATTTTGGGAATGGTGCTTGAAATTGAGATAAAGTGCTTGAAAATGTAAATGCTTTACTTTTACAATAAATTGCTGTCTGACTGAATAGTTCGCTTTTTAGATTAAAAGAAAAGCATTGCTTCGCTTCTCCATAAAACAGCTCCGCTCCGACCTTCCCGCGCTATGCGCGCGACCTGCAGGTGTTTGTGTTACGTGTGACCTGGGCATTCTGATGAGAGTGATAGATGACTGTGTGCCAGGAGGTTGCCGTTTCAACGAGCGTTGGCTAGCAGAAGACAAATACAAGCCATGGCTAAGACGAGGGTCAAGCCCACGAGTAGCCTCCTGCAAAGTTTGCAAAAATAACGATGCGAGAGTCTGCGCTGACGAGCAACATGAAAGGTACGCCGTAGTAGAGCATTTTAGATTAGGCTAACGTTGCATGTTACGTTTGTTTAAGCTAACGTTAGCAAGCTGAATAGCGAACTCGATTGAGGGATAATAATAATTGCAGGGGACAAACATTTCAGAGGAGCGTACCTATATTAATATGTGCGTTACAGTCGCCATCGTGTGGTGTTCAGAGGATGAAGCTCTCACGGCATTTCATGTTCTTGTCACGAAATATAATCTATTGATTCGACACAGAGCGATTTTGAAAGCAATGTATTTCTACTGGTAGTATGTTTCGTGCCTAAACCAAATGTGACTTGATCTATCGAAATCAGTCACATTGACCCGAAGACACATTTTCGTTTGTATTACTGGTCTGGGGGAAGCTCGCGAGTGTGTTTGTGTATTTTTGCGTTTGTGTACCGGGGAAACACTCACAAGAAACACCGGCTGTTGTTATGCCTGCTGTGACGTTACATTAGTCCGTTCTCTGCTTGTAATTATGCCGAAGCTTCAAAGTTGTATTTATCATCTGAATTTGCCGAAACAAGTTTAATATTCTGAAAGCCAATACTTTGTTGATTTGAAAACAGATGAAAACAAACTGTCTTTTATATAAAATTGAAGTATTATACAAGTAAAACAACATTTTGCTTTAATCCCATGTACTTGTAGAATGAACACAGTCTTCCTTTGAAGATGTATAAGTCAGGTGTCTTGAGTAGTCAGCATTACCTAAAATCATTGTACACATTTGTAAATATTATTTTCCACTTGTTACCATTGTGAGTCTATTTGTATGCAGCTCTGCGTGATTTTGTGGCTACAATTCAGACTAATACACTACCAGAGGTGGAATAAGTACTCAGATATTGTAGTGAAATTATAAGTACTCATATCTTGTACTTGAGTAAAAGTAGAAGTACCAGAGTGTAATACTCTGTCACAGTAAAAGTCCTGCATTCAAAATGTTCCTCAAGTAAAAGTATTCTCATCAAAATATAGTTAAAGACAGTAAAAGTAGTCGTTGTGCAGATTGGTCCATTTCAGAATAATATATATGATATTTTTATAATGATTGATCATGAAAGTGTTCTCAAAGCTGGTGAAGGTGCAGCTAGTCTGAAATACTTTGTAGACTGCAGGGTAGCTGGTGGATTTACTCCAGGTGGAACTAAAGTCTGATTCAACACTTGATTAGATTTCACATCATTCATCCACATCTGTGAAGTAACTAAAGGGATTAAATACATGTAGTGGAGGAAAAGTACACCATTTACCTCTGACTTGTGTTTACTGCCAACCTAAAAGTACCTCAAAAATAGTAATCAATAATGTATTGAAAAGGCTGATTGTTTTTGGCTGATTGTTTTGTATTGGCTCAGGGGAGGCCCAGTCTACGTACAGATCACTAATTTTGAAATATTAAACTTAGTTTTCTTTTCTTTAATTTTTCATCCTCATGTAGAATGCTATCATGAAACACACATGTGGTTGTTTATAGCATAAAGAACATCTGATTTAATGTGAGGTAGGGAAATAATCATTTGAGTATGTGTATATAAATATGTAATTTACAACAGCTGTAAGATGCTTGAAAAGCTGGAAAATGCACCTTGAAAATGCTTGAAAAGTGCTTGAATTTGACTTTGGAAAAGGTGTAAGAACCCTGAATACAGTTTAAATGTTTGGCGGGGCACTCTCTTCCCACTGTAACAAATGAAAACGTTTCCTCATGTTCATTGAGACTAAGCATTGTAAAGCGTACACATATACATTTTATAGGGGGGAAACAAATGAATGAGCAAGCATTCTGCGTTAAATGTGTTCATGCTGTTTGAAATAATGACTGTCGGCAGTGTAAACATCTTTGTTACTTCTCTTGTCAAATGGATGTGTGATCTGCAGACTGGTGGCCATTGAGAGTTTGTTTCTGTAGCTTTAAAAACACTTTACAGATGTTACATATTTGGCACTGGTTTTAAATCTGCAAAGGTCTCTAACTTCGATGCGATGGCAGCATGTATCAGCTGTGTCCCCGTGTCCCATGGTAATATGGCTAATGTGTTTATTTATTATTTGTGGGGCAATTTAAATGTGTTTTTTATCTTTTTTTTCAAGATTGAAATGAAGCTCAGCGCAAGTTCTTTCAGAAAGACTGGGTGTGTATACATTCACTCCGCAGCTGCATATAATCAGCTCATCACAGGCGTTCTCTTTAACATATCACATGTCACCTCATTCTCCAGCAGCCAATCAGCGAGCTGCAGCCAAACTATGAAATGGTTCTCCTCTCTCCTGCAGTCAGCTGTGATGTCAGGTGTTCATGCACCTTATCATATGGCATGTGTCAATAAATGTTCCAACTAAATGAAGTCTCTCCTGATTGAAACATCATGTGTTGAAATAAACAACTGCAGTTCAAAATAAAAAGTGAATTGCCTAATATTTTTGTTGTGGAATCAATTAATTTCTTTCTTTAAAGGCAAAAACATGAAAAAGCTAAGAAAAAAACTATTGAATACAATATATTTGGAACAACTTAATTTATAAATGGTTGTCAACTTAAAATCGTGTGTTCACAATGATGGTAATTAAGTACATACAACTTAAAATTCCTTTTAAATCATGTGGTAAAACTAGCCGGAACAACTTAATCTTTTGAGTACTCAACTTCAAAACTTGTGTTTATGCTCCAATTATGAAGTAAGTGGTAATTAAACACACATCGGTATCGAAGGTACTGCACTCAGGTGGCTCCAGTCATATCTCTCCGACAGATCCCACTTCATCTCCCTCAACAACCACTCCTCTGCCACCGCTACAGTCACCCAAGGTGTTCCCCAAGGCTCAGTACTCGGCCCCCTCCTCTTCATCATCTACATCCTCCCCCTTGGTCAGATTCTCCGCTACTACAACCTGGACTTCCACTGCTACGCCGATGACACTCAAATCTACCTCAGCACCAAATCCCTCCATAACCCCCCCATCACCCACATTGAATCCTGTCTGACTGACTTGAAATCCTGGATGCAAAAAAACTTTCTTAAACTCAACAGCAATAAAACTGAACTCCTCCTCATCGGCTCCAAATCCACCCTCAGTAAAACCCCCAACTTCACACTGACCATCGATGGCACCCCTGTTTCCCCCTCAACCCAGGGGTTATATTCGATCCCACCCTCTCCCTTGACTCCCACATCCGCCAAGTTGTCAAAATCTCATTTTTCCATCTCCGCAACATTGCCAAAATCCGTCCCTATCTCACCCGCCCCGCAGCTGAGCGACTCATTCACGCCTTCATCTCCTCCCGCCTCGACTACTGTAACTCCCTCCTATACGGCATCAGCTCCACCTCCCTCAGTAGACTCCAGCGTGTTCAGAACGCAGCCGCCAGACTTCTCACCCACACTAAATCATGGCACCATATCACCCCGGTCCTCAAAGAACTACACTGGCTTCCCGTTACTCACCGCATCAACTACAAACTCCTGGTCCTTACCTATAAAGCCCTCCACCATCTGGCCCCCCCCGTACCTCACTGACCTTCTCATCCCCTACCATCCTCCCCGGACCCTCAGATCCACCTCGGCCGGCCTGCTTTCCACCCCCACTGCCAATCTCCGGAGCTTTGGAGACAGAGCCTTCTCTGTGGCCGCCCCAAAACTCTGGAACTCCCTCCCCCAAGACCTCCGTGAGTCCGAGTCCCTCACTCTGTTCCAGTCCCGCCTCAAAACCCATCTTTTCACCTCTCTCTATCCGTAAAACACCCCCCCTTGTTGAGCCAAGGCATTTGTTTTCAGAGTGCAGTGCTTCCACCACACAACAGTTATTCATACGCTTTCTTTGCTTTAGTTTTCTGTGAAATCATTGGGGTGAACAGAATAGAAAAGACTATGTCAATGACAATGTCAAATGTATTGATGAAGCACATTTTAAAACAGTTGACCAAAGTGCTGTACAATTTATATAGTAAAAGTAAATGCAATAAAACACACACAAATAGAATATAATACTTTAGATTGCAGTTTGTTTTAATAGATGATGTGATACCCTTTGTTTCTGTTTCTGTGGCCTCATAAACCTAGGGTCTACGCCTGCTCTTGCAATGGCACGTTATTCAGTTTTTGACATGACCCCTGTCATTCTCCAGACCACGGTTTTAAATGTCCACTCTCCTCGTGTCACAGAGTGGTCTGGGGCATCCATTCTGCTCCACTACTCCCAAACTCTATAATTAAGCTCTGGTCTCTGGAAAGCGGTCACTTTCAATACAAGTCACGGTTTACTGAAGAAATCGGAGAACCTGTGTTTTACTTGTGTGTCTTATAACTTTTTTATCCTGAGGTTCTCTTGCTAAAACCAGTTAATGTGGAGCCTCTATAGACGTGTTTAGTTTTTAGCATTGTTTATAAGTGTGGCATAGTTGAACCTAACATTTTGCATAGACTGACATATTTCCAGAACATGCACATACGTAGGTGAATGTTGTTAGTAAATTACTTGAATGCAGAGCTGGTTCTTGTAAATATGTTATTGTGTAGCATTTTGAAAAAAGAATTGCGGCGCTGTTGGGTTCAGAATTCCAGAAAAGACAGACAACTTCTAAGTTGAACAATTTATTGTAAAGAGAGCAAAAGATATATATCACTTGGCCAAGGACTCGTCACGTCTCCGGGAATCACAGGCAGCAAAGCTGTAATCTGTAACCACCAAGTCCGTCAAGAGCCTCGAACCTCGTGCGACAATACATTTTATGACACAGGGCGTTGCCCGTACATTTATGATTGGTCAAGACTAGCTGAAGAGATACCGTGGTTTAGACTTGGTTCTCTTTGGTTGGTGCACAGACTCAGATAGAGTCTCTTGGCAACACGATCCTCCAATCAGCATTCGGCCGGCCTGTGGAAGTCCCTCCCTACTCTGGCACCATCATACTCATTTGTTTTCTCTAACGTTTCTTCAGATATAGCGGGAAACCATAATGTTGCTTCCTAGCTCTGCGGGGAGCGCGGCTCCCATACAAAGTGAAGGCCGGTGCGATGTGCTGTTCTGACTACCTCTTTGTGTTCCCTCCGTCTCTGCACTCAACCTTGCTACCTTCAATATTGCAAATTAAACACTTTCTCATGTGACTTTTCCCTTCGTTCCTGTCCACCCCATCAAAACTTGGGGGGGGGGGGGTGATTGGGTCCATTTATGCCTAAGTCACAGCACATACAATGAGCACAATAAGCAATTGTAATAATATGATATTAAATGATGATATTAAATGATTAAATGATATTAAAATCTGTAAAAAAATCTCATTGCTGCTAAGAACGTGTACAACAGACATTTTATTTAAGGGCAAGTTCTTAAAACAACAAGTCATTAACTAACCAATAAGTAACTTAAAGTACAAATGCAGTGATAAAGTCAAATGTATTTGATGTTCCTAACAGTGAAGTAAAATAATCATGGTACAGTAAAAAGCAAAGGCAATCAGGCATGTACATGTACATTGCTTTCGTTGTTTGTTCTACACTTCTGTAAGAATTTGTTTGACTTCGGTGTAGGTAAGACCTTTGTATTCACCACTGGTGTCATACTGAAGCACGCTGCCATTATTGCAGGTTATTTTCACAGTGCCAGTGTAAGGCAGGTTAATCGTGGCTCGACCGATTGTAATTTCAGCTTTCACCTTCTTTCCTGCAGGAACACATATGGTAAAGCTTACCGTCTCCGTTCTCTCGTCAGTGTTTTCCAGATGGTAAGAGCTCTCTGTTCCCACGGTCATGCTGAATCCAGTTGTAACCTCCATTACCTCTGGAATTCCTGCACTCACTTCTACACTCAAAGTTGCCTCCATGCGGTTGGTCACAGTCCAAGAGGACATCTTTGTAATCTTCTTGGAGGATTCAATCTTGTTTTCTTGGTCGGCTGAGGTGTTGTTGGTGTAGACGATGGATTTGATTTCTTCTACAGTCACCTGCGGTACAACTTGGCTCAGTGTTGGGTAGTTGACGTCCATCAAAACGGTTTTCTTGACAGCATTGAGGAACATGAAGCCCATGTTGTCAACGTCACCGCCACACATTCCAGCAACCCCGAAGCAGATTCCAGAGCCAACATCTATGGGGTATTCTGTCTTCAATCCCCAGCTGGTCATTTTGGCAAAGAACTCTCCGGAACGATTTGTCTTGAATTTTAAGGCCCCTAGACGAGTACCTGCTCCATTCCCCCACAGCGACAGAGAGGTGAAACACTCCCCAGGCTCAAATATATACTCTTGACTAGAACCAGATCGTTTCCCAAAAAGTCCATCCCTTCCATCTGTGAGGAAGATTTGGACAGCCTTCACCGTCGATTCTCCTACCCACACATTAATCTGCTTTAGCGTGGCTCCAGTACTCTCTCCAGTCAAGGAAAACGAGCTACCACCGTTGCCACCGACTGTATGCACGGTTGTTGGATAAGCCATCTTGCAGGTTTTAGATAAGATCTGAAATGGAAATGTTCAGTTAAATACCACTGCTTTAAATATTTAACTAATGTGTTTAAAATGTCAAGAAAATTTGATTTTCAGCATGGAATTGCACGCAATTTCATTGTTACATCAGATATTGGAGAAACACTTTAAAGACGATTTTTGATCTTTTTATTTTTCTGAGTCAGGATAGTAATTGTTTATTGAATATTTATCAATTTATTGCAATTAAGCATTCCAATATGCCTTGGCCTTATAAGCTCTGCTCCTTCCAGTCTTCCTGCCTGTGATACCGGATGGCTCACGGCTTCACATCCCATGCACGAGGAAGGAGTGCTACTTATTTTGGAAACCCCCCATATAGGGTGTATACTGGGCTGGCCTAAACTAGAACTGTAGGCTGGAGTGGACAACGTAGCTTTTTAGAGTGTCAAATTAGTTGAGAAATTGTCTTGCTAATGCGTGATTGAAAACATTTTCAGAATTGTTTAAACTGCAGCTTTTTCTAGCCTGCGGGAAAAGCCTTTTTGGTTCTGAATTTGGTTTGCGCAATGATCTATAGGCATTACGGTACACAGTGAATAAACAATGCAAATGGTCCAAAAATGACGGGAAGTTCACTTGATACTACTACCCAAACTTGTTGTCCATATACTTACTTAATTTAGCATAAACAACTACATATATTGTTTTAGCAGCTCATACCCCTTTTCCACCAAAGCAGTTCCAGGGTTAGTTTGGAGCCTAATCTCAAACCTGTTCATTGCTTTTCCACCGCCAAAGAACCGGCTCTCGGCCGGGAAAACGGGTTCCATGGTGGCCCCAATTCTTTGCTGGTTTAAGACCAAGCACCGCTTCAGAGTCATGTTACAATGCGAAACACATATTGTAGTTAGTTATTTGAATGAGCAATGATAGAAACAAATTTGTAGAGTAGCTGTATTTGACAACTACTCATGATCTACCACATGCTTCTCTCTGTTCGACATAAAGCTAGTCCCCCCACCTTCTTCCTTACATTAGCTAGGAAGATGAGTCACACACAATTTAAAAAAGAGCAGCATTTTTTAAATAACTTTATTGAAAAATATTAAATATACAATTTATTCCAAAGGTAATGTTTTAATATTAGTATTTTAAACTTTGATTGGACGGCCGGCATTGCGATTGGTAAGCACTGCAATTGGGCAACATTTCAACTATTCCACTATTTCACTGCCAAAAATGGAAAAATGCAAGGGGGGTGCTGCTTTGGAAGAAGAGCATGCAAGCACATCTTTGAATAAGTACAAAATGGGTAAGAGGCACTAGAAGTTAAAAAAGCAGGTTCAGTTAAAACGGGGCTAGAGCCACTTCATTAAGTCATAGAAGGGTCGCTACTTGAACCAAGATAAACAGGCTCTAGCACTGAACTGGCTCTAGGTTCTTGTTGGTGGAAAAGGGGGAGCTAACTGTCCCTTGAATAATGTAATTTGGGTATCTCAATGTACTGTAGAAACTGCTAAATGTGGCACCGGCATTGCTATAATTCTGGCCAGTAGGGGACTAGCCATACATTGCCCAATGGACGCATTTGAACACCGTTTCTTCAGTTTGTTCTGAAGAAAAGCACAATCCTTTAATTCTATTTATTCTAATTCTATTCCATTTGTGGCTAAGCCGGCATTGCTGTAAAAGTATGTCGGCCGAATAAATCGTAGCATTAAGTGGCAGAATAAGCCCAACCAAGGGGATCTTAACACATGATGCATAATTCCTAGGCTGGCAATTATTTAAGGGGTGACCCTTTGAACTGGCTAGCAGTGATCTAAACAATAACATAACGTGCTTTGTATTTATGTAAAGGATTTTGAGTAGTCAGCACAGGGTATTCTATTACAAACAAATATTGAATTATGGCTCACCTTATTTGATATTTGAGTGTTGGTGAAGATAATCTGAAAGCGATTATTTTAGCAGCAGCATCAATTAATACGTTTAGGATACGGTTTAATGAAATATGTGAATTACAAGCAAGTAGTTTCAACAAGTCTGTATATGAATGTTTATAATCAAAGACGATGCTCTAATATTTATGCTTCAGGCAGGCTCCACCCATAATACTGAGGGTTCTTGTCATTGGTTAATACATTTCACAGGCTTTGTTGTTTTTATCCTACAGTTGACGGTAACTCGCACAATTTGAGTTGTGCTTTTTATAACCTTCTAAAATACTTGGAAAGTAGTTGCTCACCTGACCCGCGCTTTCCCAAACGTGCCTTGCTGTATAAATGGTATGCATCTCCTACACTGTGATGTCCTTCTAACTTTGTATCCTGTGGTTTTAGACTGATTATGCTGGCTGTCTTAAGTACGCACGCAATTTCAATGTTACATCAGATATTGGAGATACACTTTAATTGAAAAGCTGGTTTTGATCAGTCAACTGAGACACACCATACAAATCAGAGTGGGAAGGAACGGTAATACACATTTATTTGCTAGTTTGTACATAATACAATAATGCAAATCATAATGATAATAATTTGTATTATAACTACTATGATTGATCCTCACCTTGTTTGAAGAGCTGGGAAATGTGGGAATGGTGATGATCCCAGATGATGCTCAAACATTTATACTTTTATCAGAACACACCCATGATTTTGACGCTTCTTGCCATTGGTTAGTGGAAAAGAAAGGCTTTGTTTATTGGAGTAGCAAGTGTGGGGCAATGCAGAGTAAACATTCTTCATCATGGTGTTGCTTGTCTTGAATATGATGGCTAGGATTGTTGGGATCCGTCCTAATTTTCTCAAGAGATGAATAGTTGGTTAACAGGTTTTGCGCTTCCTGGCAAATGTCTAATGTATTATAGGGATGTGTAGATTAAGTAACGTAGGTTATGATGGGTCCAGGTGCCTCTCTTTGTGAATATATTACATATTTTAGTGAGTTCCCCAAAAATATTATTCTGAACGAGGAGCACATTTCGTCAGTCCCTTTAATCAGTTTGTCAAAGTGTCAGTAGCGGTGACGTGCGCTGAGGTAAGTGGCAGGGGAGGCAGCCGGCATCTCAAGATATTTACTATATTATTATATATAGCTAAACAATAAGCCAGAAAAAGATTAGGCGTATCCCAAAACCATGTCAAAAGCAGTATGGCAAAAATGCATGCAACATACTTTGCAAGTGCAGCTGAAGTAGGTACCTACTACAACTACAAAAAGTAATATGCAATTTGAGACAGCGTTAGCAAAGAACTTAGATGTTCTTCTATACTCTGGCATCAGTCGGCCAACCAACCCATGGCCATCATTCATTATCATCAGCTGGGGCTGCTTCGGATCGAATCTGCTGGGGTCTCTGGTCTTTTGTTTTTTATTATAAACCCAAGTTCTGATATCCATACTTATTCTTGAGCTGTTTTTTGGTTAAGCCAAACTGCTACCTAATGCAATGGCGAAAGTTTAACTAATCATTTAGAAAGAAAACTATACCGTTGTTTGCCCTGAGGTTCAAGTCTATAATAAGTTACTATTTAAATATTTCTCCTTTAAAAACGATAATACATAATAATAATACAATACAATACGTAATACAATACAGGGTAGTGCTGCACGATTAATCGAAAAAAGATCGTGATCTCGATTCAGACACCTTTACGGCGATCCTATGACGTCAGCTGATTTTTTTTTTTAATTATTTTGCTTCTGAATAATACCAACTTGCAATGTCAATCATACTTAAACGATGTAAAGCAAATATACTGATACATTTAACATTAAAGTACCATGATCGCATGCAAATGGTAGTGTTCTGTCTGTCTCTCCTCCTCTCATGCAGTGTTAACACTACAGCCACTCGTGTTGCCAGTTTTTGTGGAAGGAATAAGCAACCAGGTCTATGAAAACAAGCGCAAAAGAACATGAACACTTTAAACCAATATATGTCGGGTCGGCTATTTGAAAATAACCTATCTACAAGCACACAACTGCAACAACCATTATTACTTACTACCAAGCAACTTTACAGAAAGATAAGCCCAATGTGGCTTATAATAAGTATACCTGGCAACACTCACTGACTGCAGCACGTGAGGGCAGGAGCCGGCAGTATGTTTACAGAAGCGTTAGCATTAGCACTGATTAGCAAAGAGTGACGAGAGCGACTAGTAGTACAAGAAAAACAGAAATGAGTGACACAGAAATGATTGATGAGGAGGTCGAGGACAATGACAACAACACCGATGAAAAAAAAAGGTGTGACTGTTTTGTTTTTATATTCAGCACTGTGGTGAGGTATTTTGAGTAACTGAAGTGCATTCCTCCCTGTAACAAACAGGTTGATGTTGTTGTACAGTAGTTGGGTGTCCTGTCACTGTGGACAGGTGCTACTGCAAAGTTTACATTTTGTTATTATAAAGCTGCAACAATTCTATTTTTTATGTTCAGCACTCAGGCAGCAGCAATATCTTTATTTTAGTTACTGTATGTTTTGTTACCAGAGAGACTTGAGTTTAAGTCAAGCACTTTGTTTAAAGCCACAGTAGTTGGCTGTCAAATTCATTTTAGTTACTCTATGTTTTTGCTACAAGAAACTGAGACTTGGATTTAAGTCAAGCACTTTGATGGTGTCTGTTAAGCCACAATAGTTGGCTCCAGGTTCCACATTTTGAATGTAGTAATGTTTGTTCAGTATTCAGCGACTAAAGACAAAGTTTTTGTTACAAGAGAGACAAATGTTGTCTGTTTAAATTCATTGTACTCTCGTGACGTCTAAGAGTAAGAGTGCAATAAATATTTTCTTTGAAACGATGAGAATCGTGTGAGAATCGTGATCTCAATTCTTATAGAGGAAAATCGTGATTCACATTTGAGCAAGAATCGTGCAGCACTAATACAGGGTACATGATCTTTATCTTTTAAATAACGTTAACTAAAGGGAACAATCTATTTGACACAGCTGAAGCTCTGGCCTTCCTTAAAAACTAACTAATTTAATAAAAATCACAGTTGCATTACACACAATGCACTGTTTTTTGAGAACACAAATTTGAATCGTAACTAATGTAATTTTTACATTCTGACGAAAATAAAAATAATTATGAATACAAATAAAATAAAAGAAGCCTCCCGTGAGTTACTACAAGCTATAAAGTAGATTTTAAACACGTTTTATAGAATAAAAGATCACTGCGGGACGTTGTAGAATGCATGTGTGCACCACGACAAAGGAGCCTCATTCACTTTACATTGGGGTTGTTTGCATGGTGCCGACACGTAAATGTAACAAAGTTCGTGACTCCACCACGCATTGTGGTGTTAAGGAGTCGTGGTGGAGTCACGCATTCTGGTGAGATCAGGTTGGTTCTTGTTCTCCTACATGTTCCGTCACAGCAGCTCAATCTAGCAGCTCTGAGTACGGACACATGTTGAGACGTGTTGATGCAGCTCACCTTCAGCTCTCTGAGAGATGGCTGATGTTATTTGTGTACTTAATTATAATTAAGTACTTACAGTATGCAGAATTCTGAGTATTCTCTGAATCGGGTGCCTTTTGGGTCTTTATATCTTTGAAAAATGAAACCAAAATGTTTGGTCATAACATCAGGTAGTGGACTACATGTTCCCACCTCAGGCTCAACATATAAATAATTAGGCCTACGAGGAATTTCCTTGAAAACATTTAACAGGGTTGAAGTTTTTGACAAAAAGTAGGCATGAGACCTTGTTTAGCTAATATATGGCACCATGGAAGTCAAAGACATTACAACATTGTAATATTTTGCAAAACTATTAATTATTTACTATTATTAATTCATACAACAGAGTTGAAATGTTGAGCTTGTCAATGTTAATCTGAAAATACAAAAACTGAAATATAGGTAAGAGAAGAAACTGACACTTGTGTGATGTAATTCCATCCCTGCAGATCACACATGGACTGACCCTCCCTGCAGATCACACATGGACTGACCCTCCCTGCAGATCACACATGGACTGACCCTCACTGCAGATCACACACGGACTGATCCATTATTTTAATAGGAGGGTAAATGGTGTGGCGTGACGGGGTTGAAACAAACTGAGGGACAATATTGCAATTTCATAGATAATTCAAGTATTTTTTCAGAATTTCTTTTTGATCAGTTAAAGTTGACAAGCATAGGATTATATTAGCAGCAACATTTTGGGATAATTGGCCATTTTGATTTGTTTAATATTAAATTAATATGTAATAATGCTTAGTGAGGACATGCAAATATGTCTGTCTAAGACAACAATTTTTTTTTAAAACAAAATATATATTTAGTTTTACATTGTAATGCAAAACAACCTGTTCCATTAATTCATTGCTTTAAAATACATGTTGTAGTTTCCTTTTATTTAAAATGGTTGAGGTAAGCTTGGGGGACTCAAAGGGCACCCGATTGTTTGTCTGAACACCTTGTTTCTCTTGTGCATTAGGAACACTTGTGTTAGGGCATGAATTAACAATAAATAGGTTATATACAGTATAAAATACCACGTACTGTCCGCCCTCCCATGCCACCCTGGCATGACCTCTTGCCTCCCCTTTGCCCCCCCATGTAAAATGTTCTAGAACCGCCACTGTATGTACAGCACATTGGCTAGACCCAAAATCGTTTATAAATATGCTATATAAATAACATTTGATTTGATTTGATTTATATAGACGCCGGAGGCGGGCAGCGTCAGGTAAAAAAAAAGTTATTTAGCCTTCCCAAACCTGAGCCTCACGCGCCGGCTATGCTAGCACCACTAGATGCACTTTCAAAAAACGTGCTGCGTTGTGATTTAGTGGTTTCTATGCAACGCGGAGTGTTGCGTTCATGGTCTGTACTAGTGTAGGAATTTGGCTAAGGGAGGCTAGCTGGGCCACTCGGGAGTTGGTTCTGGGCCGCATCTGGCCCGCGGGCCGCTATTTGAATAGGCCTGTATTAGAGGGTAACAGGTTGCAGAGAAGGCCTAGCCCGGCACAGGGAGTGTGGAATGTAGCCACTGACCTACTCCTATACCTCTAACCAATTCAGGTTACAGTGGGGACCTCTCTCCCTGCGTGCCTCTCCTCCTGGATCCTCTATCCTGAGTCCTGGATCCTCTATCCTGAGTCCTGGATCCTCTATCCTGAGTCCTGGATCCTCTATCCTGAGCACTGGATCTGAGTCCTGGACTTCGAGTCATGGCTGAACCTGTCTCTGCGGTCCTGCCAGACTCTCACCATACTACTTCCCTGATGGCTCCTACAGGATTGTTGATATCCTCGTGGATTCATCTTCTTATTACAGACACATGCATTTCAAAACATCTGGACTACCTATGTTGCAAATCTATTATCTCTTGCATTTACACACGGCATCTGTTGCTCACGTATGTGACCAACAGAGGGATCCCTCCTCTGTGGCTCTCCCTGAGCTTTCTCCCATGTTCCCTTTAAACTGTGGGTTTTCTCTGGAAGTTTTTCCTTGTACGATGTGAGGGTCTAAGGACAGAGGGTCTGAGGACAGAGGGTGTCGTATTGTCATACTGATATTCTGTACAAACTGTGAAGTCCACTGAGACAAATGTAACATTTGTGATATTGGGCTATAAATAAACATTGATTGATTGACACACACACACACACACACACGCACACGCACACGCACAAGCACACACAAACACACATAGGTGCAGGTGTTTGTATCAGTTATGTGGAAGTGACACACCCTGACAGTTTCATTGGAAGAACATTGAGAAATAATTGTTGTGCAAGAAGTAATAAAAGCAGGAATGTACAACACACACAGACACGGGAACCTCTCCCTTTCTCACGCTGCATGAAACAATGTATCATACCTTCTCACAGGTGCGAGCTCTGTGCCGAGAAAGAACAACCTGTCCCCTGAGGGAGAGGCCCCTGAGGGAGAGGAGCCCTGAATATTTAATGTTCTCTAAATGTTCATTGAGGAAAACAGTATCGGTGTCTTATTTTATATGTTTATATAAAATGCAACAAGCTGCAACAATGTCAGGCATATGGTTATAACTAAGGTCAACGTAATAGCTTTAATGAACAACACCTTGGTCCAAAAGCTTTTTCAACCACCACCCTCGCAGAACAAAGTGTGTTAGAAAAGGGACTGTGTTCTACTGTAAGTTAACAACCCTGGCAGAATCCTTTCATTAACCAGTCAGTTACATTTTACAGTTCGATGTGTGTGCCGCGAGCTCCACTCCATCAACCTAAAACAATAACAATGGCTGAACGTCTCATTTTAATGACGTAGCAATGCGACAACTTTGTTCAGCAGTGACATACAAGAAAGTAACTCGCAGACTTGGGTCGTGTGTGTGAACGGCGGCAACGCGGTTATTTCCTGGGACCAGAGTGCGGTCTGAATGCGTCCAACGGGAAAACCCGGGGTGCCTGTGTGAAAGGTGTATACTATACACAGAGACGTGCACACATAGACTCTAGGTAGTGCTTGTGCACCTGCCCGTTTTGCCCTCTGGACAGCAATGTGCCCTTTTGAAAGTTCGTTTTTTACAGTTTTTCATTTTATTTTTTTACAGTGTACTGTATGTGGCTCATGGTAACATCGATCAATTCTGGATTAAAAGCTTCTAATATATACAGCAATGCCCCAAATGCGCGTTGTAATGTTGTCAGACATCCCCACACGTGCCCCGCGGCACTCCCGTACGTGCCCTGGCTGCAGCCCCTCCCTTCCCTGCTCTCAACGTGAACGTGCATCGCGCAGAGTCAGTCAGACAGGCCACGGCAGGTGTGTGGTAGTGATGGGAATTCCGGCTCTTCTTGGTGAGCCGGATCATTTGGCTCGGCTCACCAAGAAGAGCCGGCTCCCAAACGGCTCTTCAGTTTACCACACATTATACCTTTTTATAATTAAATCAAATGTAGCCCTGTTTTGACTAATGATTTATATGTGTACACATATATCACTTCAATTATTCAATACATCCTTTGTACTGAAGTATTCAAAAGAAAAAATTACATGTTTAATATAAATGATTTGCTGTGGCCAATTGTTTTCATTACATTTACAGACCCGTGTAACTCTCTGATACCACCCAATGAATGCATTGACTTGCTTGTAGAACCACGCTACACAAAACAGATAGCAACACCTATAAAAACTATTTTAAAAAAGGGGCTACTGTATCGACCTATATAAAGTATATAAATATATATATTTTTTCGAAATACCAAAAAGATCCTGCATTTTAGCCATGCTCCATTTGCTCTTTCCAGCGCTGTTTTTGCAGGGGGCTGATTCTGTGAGCTGCAGCTGACCACGCCCCCCTGCAGGAGAGGGGAGCGTGCTCTGAGATCAGCTGCTAGGCTGCAGCGGGGAGAAGAGGGGGACAAAAAGAGATCTCCGTCCTCCGTGTTTTATTCTTAAAGAAGTAAGAAGAGAAGTAATGGGGCAGAAACCCTCCTTTTTACGTAGCGGTCCAGACATAGACATCAAACGGCGACACATATTCAGTTGGCAGTTACTTTGGCATTAGGGCAGGGATATCTAGATACTTTCCAAGGTTTGAAATAATGAATTGTGCTACTTTGTGCACATTGTGCAAGCAACGATGTTTTCAAATCTGTAATCAAAAAGCTCCTCAAAAACACTATCTAAGCAGTTCCTGCCGTTGTTACGTTAGTTCAAACAGTAACAACGGACTACTTTTCTTAGCGGATGCATGTCAATTTAAATCAATACATAAAACTATTTTTAAATCAATAAAATAATTTTCTAAATCCATAAAAGCATTTCAATTAATATTGGGAGTCATGTCGTTACTTTGTTGAGAATGTGGCCATGTGTAATAAGCGGGATAATGTGCACATTGCATAATGTGCCTTCATGCCGATCTAGATCCCTCCGCAAAAAAAACCGGCTCGTTCGCGGGCGAGAGCCGGCTCCCGTCGTTCACTTAAAAGAGCCGGCTCTTTGAGCCGGCTCGTTCGCGACCGACACATCACTAGTGTGTGGTGCAGCAACACGATTAAAAGTGCCCTAGTGACGACCAAGTAAGTAACCACCAGGTAACAAATACAACGAGTGTATTGTTTAGTCCCCTAAATCAGATGCCAAACTAAAGTATAACTTCACTTCTTTTCTTGCATCCATCCATTTAGTCTCGTTGTGCACTTTTGAAAATAGCAGATCTACACGCTCACAATGCGTCATTATGCTAAGGCTGAAGTGATTAAATGTATGTTTTGTAATAATCTTAATCAAAATCTACATAGTAACTAACTAAAGTTTTCAAATAATTGTAGTGGAGTAAAAGTAGAATATTTGCATCTGAGATGTAGTGGAGTAGAAGTAAATGTATTGAACATGGGAAATACTCAAGTAAAGTAAAAATGCCTCAAAAAGTACAATATAAGTAGTAGTAACCTTATAGGTTTACATTAATGCTGCTGTTAAATGTTTCTAGGAGATTAACCCTTAATTATCATGCACAGCAGAGCAGTACATTGATTTAGCTCATTTGAATTTACCACTTGTAGAATAATCCCAAGAAGAGACAGGATAAGAAAAGAAAAACAAAGAGACAGCAAGCAGCCCGGGGAAGCAGCTCTCTGCTCTCCTGGGTAAAGCAGCCTGAGCCTAGCAGCAAGGAAGATGAGGATGCAGATGTGCCTGATGAACCCTTACCCATCATCAATGATGAAGATGAAGAAGAAAGGTCAGAGTCATGTTAAAGGAATGGTCCACTCATTAGATAATTAATCAAAACTTCAGTATTTAGTGAAACATTATGTTTAAACCATACCCTGAAGAAATCAGCGATATTCCCCGGTAAATAATGATTTTATAGCTCTTTTTTATCAAAACCTTTATATTCCATCTGGCCGCCGCCATTTTTGCCATTTTCAGTAGTCACGTGATGGTCGTGACATCATCCATGCGTTCACTTTGTCAACACACGGAAACATGGCGGGGTATTTGAGTTCGGACTCGTCAGCAGAGGAAGAAGTTTTGACCAATGTGAAGAGATTGGATGGGGGAATTCAGCCATACATATCAGTATGACAATACGACACCCTCTGTCCTTAGACCCTCACATCGTACAAGGAAAAACCTCCGAAGAAAACCCACAGTTTAAAGGGAACATGGGAGAAACCTCAGGGAGAGCAACAGAGGAGGGATCCCTCTCCCAGGACGGACAGACTTGCAATAGATGCCGTGTGTACATTGAAAAGATAATACATTTGCAACATAGGTAGTCCAAATGTTTGGAAATGCATGTGTGTATAATGGGAAGATGATATAAGATACTATATGTATGCATGTAGTACCACCCTTGCTAGCGATTCCCTCTCTAGTTTAGCATACTCAGCTTCGTTGTCCCTGGCCATAGAATCACGATTTTATGGGGCCGGAAAAAACTGGGGGGAAATACACACTAGCCGGTACTACGCTATATGGAAAGGCCACCAAAAACTGTCCTGGCCTGGACGCTAAAGGACGTTAAAACGGGGCTAGCCGTTGCAATGGAAATGCGCTATAACATACCTTATTCTTACTCCGAGCACTACTTCTGCTCCTCCGTCGCTTCACACTTGCAGAGGGCGATTTCTCAACTGGCCGAACTGGTGTCCTGGTCGGTGATGACACCAGAAAGACCGATGGTACTGCATCTCCATTAAGTAATGGTTGTTCCATAAATCCCATGTTATGTTTTATCATACTCTCAGAGTAGTCGTACGGAAATTTGAAATGTTCGCTGCATACATGAGCCTGTGAATCTTTCGGTTCGGGCCGGCCACATTTCGCTAGCCACTGCCTCCAAATGTACTTCTTACGCTTACCTTTTGGCAACAGATGGAACCGAGCATTCCGTGGATTGTTCCTATCAGAATTGTGGCAATATTTCGCGATACAGTGAGGCATATTTGAAGAGAGAAACTACAGTAAATAACATGGAGATCAACGTGTCTTCGAAAACCAAACGCATGGTTTACGTCACGTCCGGAAAATGGCGGCGCCCACAGTGTTGATGTTATTTCGGTATATAATCAGTTTAAAATCACTGATAATGTCATCGGATTAAAAAAAAAAAAAAAAAGACTGGCAGAGACTGGTCTGTTTTATCGGATGATAATTATTTAAAAATGAGTGTCATGAGCATACCATTCCTTTAAGGGACAAACTGTCTGTGTAGAGCCCTTTCATGCTCAGATTTGATCTGTGATAATAATAGTAATAATCATAATAAATAATATTATTTTATTGAGAGGCCCACAATTTATTTTAACCACACTAAGTGCTTTGGTGATACTAAATCAGACATGAAGCTACTTGCCAAATGACAAAAAAAAAAACAACAACTACCACATGGTAGGGTGTTGAATTTTGGCCATGACAGTTAAAGTCTGGTGAGTCTTAATGTTGTCATGCATTGCATTGCCTTACCCAAATAATTGAAATAAACATCATATTCTATATTGTCTGTATTCTAGGCAGCTACAGCAGGCTCAGGGAAGCAGCCCCCTGCTGTCCTGCAATAGTCCATCTAAGATGAGGGAGACAAATCCATAGAAAATATCTCTGAGTCAGACACAGATGAAGCAGAAATGTCAGAGTCCAGAGCAGCACCATGTTCAGAAACAGTGCTCTCTGATGATGACCAAAATGAGGGAGAGATGGAAGGAGCAACCAAAAACCGAAAAGAAACTAACAAATCCGCCATTATCCGGCAAATGTTCGCGCACAATTTCGGCGCCCGCGCGCGAAGCGTGCGTGCGACCGCCACGACGATTTGTCTGGATTGCAAATTATTCTCATATAAAGGGTTAGGGTTACCTAACCAGATAATAATAATAATAATAAGGTATCTAACCAGAGTATTCTACTTGCAGGTGAACTTATTCTTTAAAATAAACAAATAAAATCATTACAAACGGAGCTGTGCTTTTTTGTCCTTTTTGAGAAGTATGAACCTTTATTTTCACATTAGAAGATTTATTTTTCTTATATTTTGTCTGGAACTTTACCCTGCCATTGTTTTGAGTATGTAATTACCGCCCCCTGGTGGTGGCACTAGGGAACTGTAGTAGGTCAGTTGATGGGTGAGAGACAGACACCACCTCTATCCCCAATGTCTCATCATTGTTGTATTGGTGTTCGAAAAGCACAAAACAGAACAAATGTGTTGGCTTAGGGCAGGGGTCTGCAACCTTTTTGACCAAAAGAGCCATTTTGCTCCTTTTTCCAAAACGTATTTTTGTCTGGAGCCGCAAAACATATTTCATAGTTTTTTATTGTTATATCAGACAAAAACTACAGTTTTTTTTGCATTTATTAGGCTATTTATTACATGATATAAAACTATTAACCTCTAATAAGAAACAAATAACTCTTATAAGGAGAATTAAAAATACACAGGCCTACTTTAAAATAAATTAAACACAGCACTTGGGGAGTCCTCTGCACATTTGAAGGAAAAAAAAAAATTATTAAAATGGGCCCACTTTGAAATAAATAAAGCATATAGCTGCACCCTAAAAAGAGTTAAAGGTAGGAATGGAGAAACCAGCTCGAGTGTGCTAGAATTTGAAAGTACACAACCTGAAAAAATATGCCTCTTCCTTCAGACTTTCTTACAGAGTCCCTCCTCCAACACACACTAACGCGCACATGACCAATGAGGGCACGAGATAAGTGTGTGCCCCGATGGAAGGCTGACAGGCAGGTAGGCCAGTTATTTTAGCCGGGCCGAGGCAGATGATTGGTCGTGCTTTTTACAGCACCACGGCTTCCAGAGATTAAATATTTGTATGTATTTATTGTCAAAGCATTTAATATATTCATTGCTATCGGGACGTTAAGAGCATTCCATGGAATATAACAACAAGTGTTTTGGTTTAGGGCCTACTTTCTCAAGGCTTTAATCTCAGAGGTAATAACCTAGAGATTCTAATCAGTAAATGCAATTATGAAATAGTTTTGGCAAACGTTAGCCTAACTTGGTCAAGAGCTTACGGCTTAAAGGAATGGTCCACTCATTAGATAATTAATCAAAACTTCAGTATTTAGTGAAACATTATGTTTAAACCATACCCTGAAGAAATCAGCGATATTCCCCGTTAAATAATGATTTTATAGCTCTTTTTTTATCAAAACCTTTATATTCCGTCTGGCCGCCGCCATTTTTGCCATTTTCAGTAGTCACGTGATGGTCGTGACGTCATCCATGCGTTCACTTTGTCAACACACGGAAACATGGCGGGGTATTTGAGTTCGGACTCGTCAGCAGAGGAAGAAGTTTTGACCAATGTGAAGAGATTGTATGGGGGAATTCAGCCATACATATCAGTATGACAATACGACACCCTCTGTCCTTAGACCCTCACATCGTACAAGGAAAATCTTCCGAAGAAAACCCACAGTTTAAAGGGAACATGGGAGAAACCTCAGGGAGAGCAAAAGAGGAGGGATCCCTCTCCCAGGAAGGACAGACGTGCAATAGATGCCGTGTGTAAATTGAAAAGATAATACATTTGCAACATAGGTAGTCCAAATATTTAGAAATGCATATGTGTGTATAATAGGAAGATGATATAAGATACTATATGTATGCATGTAGTACCACCCTTGCTAGCGATTCCCTCTCTAGTTTAGCATACTCAGCTTCGTTGTCCCTGGCCATAGAATCACGATGTTATGGGGCCGGAAAAAACTGGGGGAAAATACACACTAGCGGGTCCTACGCTATATAGAAAGGCCACCAAAAACTGTCCTGGCCTGGACGCTAAAGGACGTTAAAACGGGGCTAGCCGCTGCAATGGAAATGCGCTATAACATACCTTATTCTTACTCCGAGCACTACTTCTGCTCCTCCGTCCCTTCACACTTGCAGAGGGCGATTTCTCAACTGGCCGAACTGGTGTCCTGGTCGGTGATGAAAGACCGATGGTACTGCATCTCCATTAAGTAATGGTTGTTCCATAAATCCCATGTTATGTTTTATCATACTCTCAGAGTAGTCGTCCGGAAACTTGAAATGTTCGCTGCATACATGAGCCTGTGAATCTCTCGGTTCGGGCCGGCCACATTTCGCTAGCCACTGCCTCCGAATGTACTTCTTACGCTTACCTTTTGGCAACAGATGGAACCGAGCATTCCGTGGATTGTTTCTATCAGAATTGTGGCAATATTTCGCGATACAGTGAGGCATATTTGAAGAGAGAAACTACAGTAAATAACATGGAGATCAACGTGTCTTCGAAAACCAAACGCATGGTTTACGTCACGTCCGGAAAATGGCGGCGCCCACAGTGTTGATGTTATTTCGGTATATAATCAGTTTAAAATCACTGATAATGTCATCGGATTAAAAAAAAAAAAGAAAGACTGGCAGAGACTGGTCTGTTTTATCGGATGATAATTATTTAAAAATGAGTGTCATGAGCATACCATTCCTTTAAGGACAATTGAATTGGCTTATGTCTAATGTCTGATAATAATAATTTCATGTCACTATTTGTATGAACTTGTGAATGACAATCGTTTTTACAGCGATATGATTGGAACAGTAGCTCCTATGGAAGCAAATAAGTGCCATCATATTTTGAATTTTAAAAGGCATTGAACACATTATATCGTAATTTATTGCAATATTTTGTTTCGAAAACCATGCATCTGAATTCATTGGTTGTGACATTACCACTTTGAAATTACTAAATGTTTTTTTTCAATGTAAGAAAATGTGGATCCAAAAATGCAAGCTTTATAAATAAAAAAAAGCTATATTCAGGTTGCTCAAATTCGATCACTGACATTCGGTATAAAAAAATTCCAACAGTGAAATTCAGATCCAAAGATTCAAGTAAAAAAAATTCAGATAGCAATATCCGGGACACCGAGGATAGGATAAGCAATCGAGGAGGAATGCAATTGAACCAACTGCAGACAAAAACATGGTGGCGCAACCCGGGCATACCGGTTGGTAGAAATACTAAGCGCTATGATATATAGCCTACACTGTTCACAGTTTCCACCATGGCACAGGTACAAGTAACAATAAAGTGTTTATGTCATCGATTGGTTTATTTGTATTGAATAGTTTGCCTTACTTTAATTATTATCCATCTGGAGTCACATTTTAGCATGGTAGTCAGAAAAAAAGACTTGTGAACATCTCTGCCGCTGGTGAACAGCTGTTAGAACGGGGCGTTCAGGTGTTCAGAGCAGAGCTCCCTGTCGGAGCGCAGAGTGTGATGTGCACTGACATGTTTTTCTGTCGCAATATTATTTAATGAATCGTTGAGCGAGCTAGCTGGCATCCATTATCACTATCTGCTAACGTTAGCTTTAGCCTTCATTTTCTAATAGTTTTTTTCATAGACTATAAACGGAGGTGGTATAAGTATAGATCTTGTACTTGAGTAAAAGTAGAAGCACTCAGATATTGTAATTGAGTAAAAGTAAAAGTACTCTGATCTTGTGCTTGAGTAAAAGCAGAAGTACTCAGATCTTGTACTTGAGTAAAAGTAGAAGTACTCAGATCTTGTGCTTGAGTAAAAGTAGAAGTACACAGATCTTGTACTTGAGTGAAAGTAGAAGTACTCAGATATTGTACTTGAGTAAAAGTAGAAGTACCATAGTGTAGGAATACTCTGTTACAGTGAAAGTCCTGCATTCAAAATGTTCCTCAAGTGAAAGTAGAAAAGTATTCTCATCAAAATATAGTGAAAGACAGTAAAAGTAGTCGTTGTGCAGATTGGTCCATTTCAGAATAATATATATGATATGTTTTATAATGATTGATCATGAAAGTGTTCTCAAAGCTGGTGAAGGTGCAGCTAGTCTGAAGTACTTTGTAGACTGCAGGGTAGCTGGTGGATTTACTCCAGGTGGAACTAAAGTCTGATTCAACACTTGATTAGATTTACCATCATTCATCCACATCTGTGAAGTAACTGAAGGGATTAAATACATGTAGAGGAGGAAAGTACACCATGTACCTCTGAACTGTAGTGGAGTAGAAGTACACAGTAGCTTAACATTGAAGTATCCCAACATTGTACCCAAGTATAGTACTTGTTGAGTTGATGAACTTAGTTACTTCACACCAGTGGCTTTACAGACAGAAAGACTCAGCCTTGCAGAGGCATGAAAATACATTTTCAAAATGCTCAACAGCCAAAATGATAAACTGACTGCTACACAATTAAAATAAATGCTTTTATATATTTCTATTAGATGTGACTCTTTGGCGTTTCTGTTATTATTAACGGCTGCTTTAGTTGCTCTGACGGCTAACATCCTGTTATTCCTCATTTTAAAGCCGATATTCCGTGGGGTCGGGGGGATCGGATTCTTGTCACCTTTTTCATACCTGATGAGTTTGCATCCCTGTTCATACTTTGCAAGTTTAACGGGCCCACTAGGTGGCAGTGTCGCATTCAGTATGTAGCCTCCAGAAAACCGTAGAAAAAGCACAGGCACGGAAACTACCCTTTATGTTCCGCGAAAGTAAAAACAGAGAGATGAAGGTTGCTCCTATGCTTTTCATATGTTCTTATATCAAATAAAGTTTATTTATAGAGCACGTTTAAAACAAGCAGAGCTGAGTACATTCCCATACATACAGTGTATCAAACAATACAGAAAACAGTTGTAACAGGTACAGCCTTAGCACAATTATAAGGTGTCGAAGTTTTATGGATAATCATAGCCTAAACCGAAGAAGAGTAATCAAGTTAGTTGTTGTTATTGTCAATATAGAAATACACAGGGTTCGTACGGGTGCTTGAAATCCTTGAAAATGCTTGAAATTTGACGTGGTGTTTTCAAGGTTGGGAAAGTGCTTGCATTTTGGGAATGGTGCTTGAAATTGAGATAAAGTGCTTGAAAATGTAAATGCTTTACTTTTACAATAAATTGCTGTCTGACTGAATAGTTCGCTTTTTAGATTAAAAGAAAAGCATTGCTTCGCTTCTCCATAAAACAGCTCCGCTCCGACCTTCCCGCGCTATGCGCGCGACCTGCAGGTGTTTGTGTTACGTGTGACCTGGGCATTCTGATGAGAGTGATAGATGACTGTGTGCCAGGAGGTTGCCGTTTCAACGAGCGTTGGCTAGCAGAAGACAAATACAAGCCATGGCTAAGACGAGGGTCAAGCCCACGAGTAGCCTCCTGCAAAGTTTGCAAAAATAACGATGCGAGAGTCTGCGCTGACGAGCAACATGAAAGGTACGCCGTAGTAGAGCATTTTAGATTAGGCTAACGTTGCATGTTACGTTTGTTTAAGCTAACGTTAGCAAGCTGAATAGCGAACTCGATTGAGGGATAATAATAATTGCAGGGGACAAACATTTCAGAGGAGCGTACCTATATTAATATGTGCGTTACAGTCGCCATCGTGTGGTGTTCAGAGGATGAAGCTCTCACGGCATTTCATGTTCTTGTCACGAAATATAATCTATTGATTCGACACAGAGCGATTTTGAAAGCAATGTATTTCTACTGGTAGTATGTTTCGTGCCTAAACCAAATGTGACTTGATCTATCGAAATCAGTCACATTGACCCGAAGACACATTTTCGTTTGTATTACTGGTCTGGGGGAAGCTCGCGAGTGTGTTTGTGTATTTTTGCGTTTGTGTACCGGGGAAACACTCACAAGAAACACCGGCTGTTGTTATGCCTGCTGTGACGTTACATTAGTCCGTTCTCTGCTTGTAATTATGCCGAAGCTTCAAAGTTGTATTTATCATCTGAATTTGCCGAAACAAGTTTAATATTCTGAAAGCCAATACTTTGTTGATTTGAAAACAGATGAAAACAAACTGTCTTTTATATAAAATTGAAGTATTATACAAGTAAAACAACATTTTGCTTTAATCCCATGTACTTGTAGAATGAACACAGTCTTCCTTTGAAGATGTATAAGTCAGGTGTCTTGAGTAGTCAGCATTACCTAAAATCATTGTACACATTTGTAAATATTATTTTCCACTTGTTACCATTGTGAGTCTATTTGTATGCAGCTCTGCGTGATTTTGTGGCTACAATTCAGACTAATACACTACCAGAGGTGGAATAAGTACTCAGATATTGTAGTGAAATTATAAGTACTCATATCTTGTACTTGAGTAAAAGTAGAAGTACCAGAGTGTAATACTCTGTCACAGTAAAAGTCCTGCATTCAAAATGTTCCTCAAGTAAAAGTATTCTCATCAAAATATAGTTAAAGACAGTAAAAGTAGTCGTTGTGCAGATTGGTCCATTTCAGAATAATATATATGATATTTTTATAATGATTGATCATGAAAGTGTTCTCAAAGCTGGTGAAGGTGCAGCTAGTCTGAAATACTTTGTAGACTGCAGGGTAGCTGGTGGATTTACTCCAGGTGGAACTAAAGTCTGATTCAACACTTGATTAGATTTCACATCATTCATCCACATCTGTGAAGTAACTAAAGGGATTAAATACATGTAGTGGAGGAAAAGTACACCATTTACCTCTGACTTGTGTTTACTGCCAACCTAAAAGTACCTCAAAAATAGTAATCAATAATGTATTGAAAAGGCTGATTGTTTTTGGCTGATTGTTTTGTATTGGCTCAGGGGAGGCCCAGTCTACGTACAGATCACTAATTTTGAAATATTAAACTTAGTTTTCTTTTCTTTAATTTTTCATCCTCATGTAGAATGCTATTATGAAACACACATGTGGTTGTTTATAGCATAAAGAACATCTGATTTAATGTGAGGTAGGGAAATAATCATTTGAGTATGTGTATATAAATATGTAATTTACAACAGCTGTAAGATGCTTGAAAAGCTGGAAAATGCACCTTGAAAATGCTTGAAAAGTGCTTGAATTTGACTTTGGAAAAGGTGTAAGAACCCTGAATACAGTTTAAATGTTTGGCGAGGCACTCTCTTCCCACTGTAACAAATGAAAACGTTTCCTCATGTTCATTGAGACTAAGCATTGTAAAGCGTACACATATACATTTTATATTAT